>NW_025853816.1:0-1857 GCF_002878395.1 Capsicum annuum | reverse complement strand
GTGTTCTTCATTGTTAGGGTCGTCTATGTGTTCTAGGTGTAGATGAATTGAGGCAGTGAATACTTGCAGAAGCGCATGGTGCGTGAAACTCTATTCATCTAGGGGCCACTAAGATGTATCGCGATATGCGGGAGATCTATTACTGGAGTAGAATGAAGAGAGATATTGCAGAGTTTGTGGCTAAGTGCTCTACATGTCAGCAGGTTAAGATAGAGCATCAGAAACCTAGTGGTTCCATGCAAGAGTTCACCATTCCTACTTGGAAGTGGGAAGAAGTTAACATGGAGACGGGTTTGCCTAGAACTCGTCATCAGCATGATTCAGTCTGGGTCATTATAGAAAGAATGACCAAGTCAGCTCATTTCCTTCCTATTCGTACTTTTTATTCCGCCAAGGATTATGACAAACTCTATATCAGGGAGTTAGTCAAGTTACACAATGTTCCACTATCTATCATCTCAGACAGAGGTACCCAGTTTACTTCTCATTTTTGGAAAGCATTCTAAAGGGGTCTCAATACCCAAGTCCATCTCAGCACAGCATTTCATCCTCAGACAGATGGTCAAGCAGAGAGGACCATTCAGGCTCTTGAAGATATGCTAAGGGCGTGTGCAATTGACTTTAAGGGAAGTTGGGACGACCACTTGCCTTTGATTGAGTTTGCATACAACAATAGCTATCATTCTAATAATTCAGATGGCTCCATTAGAAGCTCTCTATGGTAGGATATGTAGATATCTGATTGGCTGGTTCAAAGTTAGTGAAGCCTCAATCATAGGCCCTGACTTAGTATTCGACGCCTTAAAGAAAGTTCAGTTGATCAGAGAGAGACTCCGGGCTGCTCAGAGCTGACAGAAGTCCTATGCAGATGTTCGTAGAAAGGATCTCAAGTTCGAGGTCAATGACTATGTCTATCTTAAGATCTCTCCCATGAAGGGAGTGAAGAGGTTCGGCAAGAAAGAGAAACTCAGTCCCCGATATGTCGGTCCCTTTAGAATTGTTTGTCGCTTTGGCAAGGTAACTTATGAGCTTGAGTTGCCTTCAGATCTAGCCTCAGTCCATCCAGTCTTCTATGTCTCTTTTTTAAAGAAGTACATAGGTAATCCAACAGTTATTGTCCCTATTCAGAGCATCGACATTCAGAATAGCCTCTTTGATGAAGAGATTTCAGTCAAAATCTTAGACTATCAGACTCGTAGATTGAGGAACAAAGAAGTCCCTCTAGTCAAGGTTCCTTGGAGAAATCAGTCTCATAAGGGAGCTACTTGGGAAGCAGAAGCAGATATGCGTACCAAGTATCCTCACCTCTTCCCCGCCAATTTAGATTAAGCTCAAGGTAACAGTTCTCCTTAATCTTATTTAGTTTCACGTTCATGTTTCCAGTATAAACTTGGTATCTATTAACCGTTTCATACTCAGTCATGCATTCATGTGTCAATTGTCCATGCATCAGATATACACGAGTTCAATATGTTTAGCATGTCAGTTATGAGATCAAGTTTCAGTTCTTCATGTTCAGTTCAGGTTCTATTGTCTTGTATCCCTTCTCAGTAAATTCTCATTCGAGGACGAATATTCCCAAGGGGGAGATATTGTAATACCCCGCATGTTTCTAAGCTAGGAAGTGAATAAGTATTCCTACGTATGAAATCTTCTATCCTGTGACTCATACTTGAGTACATGACTTGCAATGAATATCCTAGTGATAGGATAGCTTATTATGCATTAAACATGTTCATATGAGTCACTTAAGGTAATACAAGCTAAGAGTTTATGAATCCATCAAGTTTTTGTGTTTGATTTTACAAGGGTCATCTTTGAACGAGTATAACTCGATGTTTATTTTGTATTTTGGCT
>NW_025853815.1:0-1841 GCF_002878395.1 Capsicum annuum | reverse complement strand
TTTGTATATACCATCCCTTTAGTCTGATAAAGCCTCTATACATCAAACTCAAGGAGCCTTTGGGACAAACCCCCAATTGACTCAACAGTACTGAAAGCTATAACAACAAAATGATATCACAAAAATATAGACATGGTCCTCGAACCATGAGGACTCACCTCTGAGGAAACATAGTGAGGCACCCAAATATCGCTAACGCGGCTGTGGCTGAGTATCTGAACCTACATTATGAGATAATGTAGCCCATAGGAAAATATGTGGGTCAGCACCTTGGAATGTACTGAGTATGTGGGGGTGCATGCAACAATGTAAATATTATCATCAATTTCATGAAAATATGCATATGTACAACGATGGCTCACTTGGCTTGAGTTAGATTGAAACATTCTTTTCATGATCTAATAGTAAATAAATCATATGATAAAAACCTCATAAATCATCATAAACAACTCAACTCTTCAACTCAAGACACGAAGTGACTCGGTAATTCAAGAACCTCAACTCTTACGGACATGGGAGGTTCTTATAACCGACATAAACCATGTGAGCTACATAGAGTCTAACATTTTGCCCTCCTAAGGAGAGAACCCGACATTGGTGGGAGCATCGTACTCTTGCCAGGGAGTACAACCTTATTTTAATGATCACAATCTCATACTCGGCCTCAGGCCTAAAAATATCAATATCAATCCTATGGTGGCACGTAGTTTTGTGGGAAATATCATATTTCCCACTCGGTGCTAGATATTACTCCCAGACACAAGCTCAGAACGCATTAGGAAATCCACCACAAACATCACAAGGGTCTACCATGAAGATCAAATCTACTCTCTTTCTCATTTATCAAATCATAATCAATTTGTGGATTCCTAACTCGACTCAAATCAAATCAATCTTTATCAATATCAAAATGTATCAATTCATTAAATCGTGGAAACATCAATAAATTTGAGAAAATATCAAGACTCATTGTAACAACTCAATTTCATGAATCAATATACTCCATAATCCAATTTGTCATAAGGAAGCTTAAAGCTTGACACATATCTTTAAAGAACTTGAAATATCAACTCATGGTAGAAATATGAAATTCACAATATTAAATATCAAGTCATAACTTAGGAATAGTAAAATAATCATGTATAACAAAGCTTGAACAATTTATATTCTCATAGTCTCATGATGAAGTAATTTGGGTATAAACCCACTTGCAAAATCATATAAATCTATAATAGAAATCAAAGCTTGGGGCACAAGAACGAAAGAATTGCTCTTGTTCAAAACCCCACATACCTTAATCTTTGAAATTGGTTGAATCTAGTGGTTGAGACTCTATCCGCACTTGTAATAAATGATTCTCGAACCCCACACTATGAGGAACTTGGTTCTTGAAAAAATCTTGAAGATTTATGGATGATTTTTGGAAGATTAATGTTCTTGAATGAAACCCTAGATATATTTTCTTAAGAGAACTGGAAGAGAAAATCAAGAAATTAGGGTTTGGATGGGGATTCTCATATATATATATAGGGGCCTCCAAAAGATGGAAATAGACCAAAATACCCTTACAAAAATATCCTTTAATTTCTGAAAAAAATAGCTGACGACATTTGTGACAAGTCTTCACAAAATGTCATCAGAAAAGGGTGGAATTTATGAATTTCTGATTAAGGTTGACGACATTTTGTGACAAGCCGTTAGACTTGTGACAAGTCGTCATAAATGTCGTCAAAAAATGCTGGAATTTGTGAATTTCTGCTTAAGGTGACGACATTTTATGACAAGCCGTCAGACTTGTGACAAGTTCCAAAAGATGGAAAAAGACCAAAATACCCTTACAA
>NW_025853814.1:0-1245 GCF_002878395.1 Capsicum annuum | reverse complement strand
AAGGGTCTATCATGAGGACCAAAATATAAATATATATCTCATTTGTAAATCATAATCAACTTGTGGATTCCTAACTCGACTCAATCTCAAAATAATATTTCTCATCATCAAGACACTTGCTTATCAAATCATATCAAGTATCAAAATCTTCAAGAAAACATCATAGAACTCGTTCTTGACTCTCAATCTCAATATCAATATATATTCAATAGACAAACTTCTCATAGAAAAACATAAATCATGACACTTATCATAAATCACTTAGAAATCATCATTTCATGATAACAATATACAACTCATGGCATAAATTCTTAATTTAAGAAATAAGACAATGAAGTAGTCATATATGTCAATCTTGTATAGCTAAAATCTCATAAATCCTTGATAAATTAAGTTGGGTGTAAACCCACTTTGCAAAAATCATGAAATTCAATAGAAATTAAATCTTTGGATATAAGAACGAAAGAAGTGTTCTTGTTCAAAATCCACATACCTTAATCGTTGAGATTAGATGAACTTTAGTGCTTAAGACTTTATCCACACTTGAAATAAATAATTCTTGAAGCCCACACTATGAGGAACTTGGTTCATGAAGAAATTTTAAAGATTTATGGATGATTCTTGGAAGATTTATGTTCTTGATAAAACTCTAGATATATTATCTCAAGAGAATTGGAAGAGAGAATGATGGAATTAGGGTTTGGATGAGGATTCTCATATATATAGAGGCCTCCAAAAGATAGGAAAAGACCAAAATACCCTTACAAAAACGTCTCTAAATTGCTGAAAAAAATAGCTGATGACATCTGTGACAAGCCGTCAGGCTCGTGATAGTCCATCACGAATTGTCGTCACAAAAGAGGTAGATTTTGTGACTTTCTGCCTTAAGGTGACGACATTTTGTGACGGTCCATCAGGCTTGTAACGAGTTGTCGCAAAAGGTCGTCACGAATTTTCCAGGCTGACTTGCTGGAGTAAAATAATTATAACTCTTTTCTCCGATATCGAATTTTATTGAAATGGGTATCGTTGGAAAGATAATTCAATTATCTATCTTTTGGTAGGTCATTAGCTCAATAATTCATTGTACAACAGGAGATATGCTCATTTGAAGTTGACTATACCAAAATCCTTCTCAAGAATTCAATCGGTGAAGAATGTTTTGATTCGCCCAATCGTTAGGACATCTTTAAATCCTTAATACACATCACCCTTGACCAGAAAACAACCAAAACACTATAATTT
>NW_025853813.1:0-3813 GCF_002878395.1 Capsicum annuum | reverse complement strand
TCATGCACCATGCACTTCTGCAAGAATTTGTTGCCTCACATCATCTACACTGGGAACACACAGACGACCCTGACAACGAAAAACATCATCTCTCCCTTAGGAGAAAACCTCTACTTCCTGACTCTGAACTGACTATTTTAGCTTGACAAGGCTAGGATCCCTGTCTTTCTTCTCTTTCACCTTGGAAAATAGAGATTACTCTGAACTACTTTGAACACATACACCACCCTCTAAAGAGTCGACTAAGCGAACGCCTAGTCAGGCAAGCTGATGAATCTCCTGAGCTAATTTTTTCTTACTATCCTCAATATGGGAAACACTACCCATGGACAATCTATAAAGTGCATCGGCCACTACATTGGCCTTGCGAAGATGATAAGGACACTCATGTCATAATCCTTCAAGAGCTCTAACCACCTTCTTTGACGAAGATTGAGATCTTTCTGGGACAAGACATACTGAAGGCTCTTATGATCTGTGAAGACGTCTATATGAACATCGTATAGATAATGCCTCCAAATCTTTAAGGCAAAGACAGTTGCTGCTAACTCAAGGTCATGTGTAGGATAATTCTTTTCATGGGGCTTTAACTATCTGGATGCGTAGGCTATGGCTCTACCATGATGCATGAGGACATAACCTAAACCTACTCTGGATGCATCACAATATACTACGAATCCATCGGAACTGTCAGGAAGTGCTAAAATTGGAGCTGAGGTGAGTCGAGTCTTCAACTCCTGAAAACTTTTCTCGCAAGGTTTTGACCACTGAAACTTGACCTTCTTCTGAGTTAGTCTGGACATAGGAGATGCAATAGAAGAAAATCCCTCAACAAACCATCGATAATATCCAGCCAAACCCAAGAAACTCCTGATATCTGATGGAGAGATCGGGCGAGGCCAGTTTCTTACCGCTTCAGTTTTCTGAGGATCTACTCTAATGCCATCATCAAAAATAATGTGGCTAAGGAATGCTACTGATCTTAGACAAAATTCGCACTTACTAAACTTGGCAAACAAGTAGTGATCTCTGAGAGTCTGAAGAACAATTATGAGATGGTCTGAATGATCACACTCTGTGCGAGAATAGACCAGAATATCATCTATGAAGACTATGACAAATGTGTCCAAGTACTGCTTGAACACCCGGTTCATCAAGTCCATGAAAGCACTAGGGGCATTGGTAAGACCAACGGACATGACTAGAAATTCAAAGTGACCATACCAAGTACGAAAAGCTATCTTCGGAATGTCACATTCTCTAACTCTGAGCTGATAATAGCCTGATCTGAGGTTTATCTTGGAGAAATATCTGGCACCCTGAATTTGGTCAAACAATTCATCTATCCTAGGCAGCAGATACCTGTTCTTCACTGTGACTTTGTTGAGCTGACAGTAATCAATACACATTCTGAGAGAACCATCTTTCTTGCACACGAATAAGACTGGCGCACCCCATGGGGATACTGGTCCTGATGAATTACTTATCTAAGAGATCCTTCAACTAATCTTTTAGTTCCTTGAGTTCTGCTGGTGCCATTTTGTATGGCGGAATAGAAATAGGCTGAGTATCTGGGAGAAAGTCTATGCCGAAGTCTATTTCCCTTTTGGGAGAAATGTTTGGAAGATCTTTGGAAAAGACATCTGAATATTCATTAACCACTGGGACTGATTTGAGTCTAGGAGATTCGGAACTGGAATCCTTAACATGCACGAGATGATGCATACACCCCTTAGAAATTATTTTCCTTGCCCGAAGGTAGGAAATAAGCTGACCCCTGAAAGACAAAGTGCTACCCTTCCACTCTAGGATGGGCTCATTCGGGAACTGAAATTGAACTATCCTATTTCTGCAGTAGACTATGGTATAGCAGGAATGAAGCCAATCCATGCCGAGAATGACATCAAAATCAGTCATCTCTAACTCGACTAAATCTGCTGATATGGATTAGACTGAGAGACTGACTTGAAATTATGCTTACTAGCACGACATGAATACTGAAGAAAGGGAACTGTTCCTAAAACATTTCATAGCCTCTTGTACATAAATGTGGCGCACAACACACCCATGTACAAGACTACTAGATGCGGCTTTCAGACTTTCTAGGACTCTATTGAACCTTAGGCTCTAATACCAAGTTTGTAACACCCCGATTTTTTGAATCGGAATGCTACACGGTGCTTATGACCCCGAGGGACCACAAGCTAACCCATGACTGATATTTATACCTGTATACTACAATTCATGAAATAATAATACGAAAAATATTTACAATAGGCCATAAGGTTCAACTGAAATAATATAACATCTATATGAGGAAAAAATACCCAAAACAACTGAAAACTGAATCTGAAAGCTAAATCTAAGCGTAAATCCAAAAGCCTCTAAGTACTCTCTGAAATAAGGAGTTAAAGGAACATGTATCCAACTAACTCTGTAAAAATGAACTAAGAAAATAAATGAATAAATCAAATAATATCGTTCTCGAATGAAGAGAACTCACTGCAACTCTTATCCTGAATGTGACTGCTACTGCTGGTCTGGGACTCGTGCCTCTAAACCTATGGTATAATATGAAAAAAAAGCACCATATCACAAATTCGTCAGTACAACTGGAGTACTAAGTATACGAGTGAGGTAAGCCAATACAAAGGGTTTACATGCATGAATAATACTACTGACTGACTGATATGAAAGTAAGAGTGCAAACATACATACATAGTAACTAAGATCGTGAGTACGTAATGGCTAAATCTATATGCTAATACACGACTGGAACCTTAGTTCTGATAACATGGATGATTGTATCTGACAGCCCTAAATCTGGTTGAACTCTCTGAGTTCCGTGCTATAACTAAATTTGATTGTATCTAACAGTCCTGGTATACTGATATTTGAAGAACTGTCTGAGTTTTTTTTTAGAATGATACTGAAACTGTGGGAGGTAGTTGTTTAACCGACATGCCTCATGTATACCATTATGGCTAAGCTGGGGTCTAATCTCTGCCCCGACTGAAGGGATGTCAATACCGCGCCACTGGTAAGGACAGTTGTGAGTGACCCTTATCTGGAAGGTACTCAAAGTGAGAATGGTGGGACCTAAACTGACAGGTTAATCCACCTCATCAACCCTAATCTAATAGGCTAAGATGTCTCAACCTACGCTGGCAACGTAGTTCTAGAACATAAGGATGACCACTAAGAATCGCATCCTAAACTGGTAGGTGAGTCCCTGTCCTTGGGTTCACTCGGTGCTAACTTCTACTCCCATATAAAGAGACTAAACATGATTCAACTGACTGTACATGGACAGATTAACTAACTTCTGTTGACTGATAGAGTAGTACTATTATCTAAGATTTAACTGAGATCATGAGATTTCTGAGGTTTCCTGAGTCACATAACTGATTGAGTTCTTTAGATTATAGCTTGACTGAGATTATCATGACAACATGACATGTCTCTTGGCACATAGCTATTTTTTTCGGATATGAATATCCCCAGGACTCGATAAAAGGAAACTGAGACACATGACTGACTTGATCACAAGATTTGAGTCCACAATTCATAATATCATAAGTAGGGGATAGCGTGCTTCATGGGTTTATGAAATATCTCAACATGGTAGGAAAACATGGATATATTTCGTATACATAATTCATATCTCCATTATCATACATGCTTCATGACACCACCACGAAATATATACATAGCATGGAAATTCATATTGAAGTGTATAGCTAACATGGACTTGTTATTTAGATAGCTTGGAATCATGTACATAGGAATTTCTAGCATCCTAGGAATTTTATC
>NW_025853812.1:0-1767 GCF_002878395.1 Capsicum annuum | reverse complement strand
CCCCCGATGCCTCCATTTATTTTGGAGAGTGAAAAGAATTTTTTCTTATCAACATGTGTCAAGCACTATCTAAGTACTAGTGCTTCTTGCTTCCTTTCACTTTCTCCTGCAAAAGAAATCAAGGGTTACATTTTGGAACCCAGACAAGCTTGGGTCTTTTCTTATGAGAAAAAAAGTCGATCAAAGTTTTTCTAGCCCATCAAGGCAACAGGTTGTGTGACTTATTCCTTTGAACAAATCTATTATTCATTTATTTCTCTAGATTTTCATGAAGTTAGATTTAATAGCCAACATTGTACTCTTAGATCTACTCTAAGTTACAACATGACATGTAGTAGGATGATCATGATTGCCACATATATAGCATGGATCCTTAGTAACATTGTGACTCTTATGAAAACCTAATCCAACCTTTTCATTGTGGGTTTTTTCACCCAATTGATGAAAAATTCTTGAAGAGTTTGTCCATCTGGTATCCTTATCAAGATCTAGTTTTATGGTATCCTTCTCAAGATCTAGTTTTAGTTTTGAAGTTTCTTGACTTAACCTTTCTCCCTTGTTCTTTTCATCATCGCATTCTTGTTTGATCCTAATAAATTCAGCCTCAATTTTCTCTTGTTCAGTAATGATTATTCTTTTTCCTGTTTCAAAGAGAGTGAGTTTTAGGATTTTAGATTTTAGAATCAGATTTGAAGAACCAAGTTGATTGACTTGTTCCTTGAGAGTGCTGTTTTCTTTTTCAGCAGTGTTTTTGCAAGTTTCTGTATCAATCAGATCAAACTTGAGACTTGTAAGACTATTGAACAACTGATCCCTATCAAAATTTACTTCTTAGAAGTCATCAATTAAAATACTCATCAGAGAAATAAGATTTTCTTTAGGAAATAGGTGCAACTTGCTTTTAAGTTCAACAACGTGCTAGTGAATCGAAAATGGCCACACACGGCTTCACTAAGCTTGCAATACTTGTTTGAACTAGAAAAGTGAGTTTAACAACAACAACAACAACAACAAAGACAATATTGCTAGTGAATCGAAAGATCCCCACACGGCTTCACAAGACTTTTACATTCAACAACACAATGTTAACAAGATTTACAAAAAAAGGGGATAGAAACTTGACACACAATATTCATTAGTCTAAGAACCCTAACAAGAGAAAGGACCCTAAGACTAATGAATATTAATACCAAGTTCTTACTTGGACCAAGAGGAACTCAAAGAACCCTAAGAACCTAGTTTCTAGCCAAGATACAACACTAGTATCACTCTACTAGTGAGAATTTCAGTTTTGGCCTCTCCAAATGAGAAAGAGAAGTCAAAATATTGCAAGTCTTGTTGTCTTCTATGATATGAATGAACTAAAACAAGACTATCCACATTACATGGCTTATACAATCAATTACAAAGGAAGAACAAAAGACCTAAATACCCTTGGCATTTAATTGGGTGGGTTAGGGGTGTCTTGATGGGCATCTTCACACTTTAATAAGTATAGGCCCTTAGATGGGCTCACAAGGGCCTCACGCACGTCCAAGGATATGAACAAGGCTTGGAGTCATTGCAACTCAGGTGCTTGGCTTCATGTGAAAGGTCTCGAGCTAGAAATTCCCATATCATCCTCTCCATCTGTTTTGTGGAGAAACTTTGACTTTTGAAAGAGAGTCGCCACTTAATTTTGAATAAGAATTAAGAAACCTTTATAAAACACTTTAAACGATCTAAAATAGAAAAATCATTTAAGTTAAGAGATTCTAGATAAGAGGT
>NW_025853811.1:0-1919 GCF_002878395.1 Capsicum annuum | reverse complement strand
CATTCAACCATCATAATCTCATAATCGAATTATTTAGACATAATCTCACTTGCAAAATCATGTAAAATCATAATAAAATTAAAGCTTTGGGCACAAGAACGGAAGATTGCTCTTGTTCAAAACCCCAAATACCTTGAAATTGACTTCTTAATTACGGAATCCTGTTCGGATAAATAATGGGTGCTCCTCGAAGGTATTGAAATGAGGAGTTCATTTATCAGATTAATTTTGGATTTCTACGGTGAAATTGAAAGATATTTGAAGGTGAAATTTGGCTAGGGTTTCATTATCCCAAATGTTTCATGGAGAAAATGAATTTTGAAGGTTCAATTATGGATTAAATGGACAAATTTTCATCCAAGAGGAGGAGTGTGAAATGACCAAATTGCCCTTAAAAAAATAATGTCAAATTTATCCTTTGGTGGACTGTTTTGATAGGCTGAAGTAGATCGACCATAACGTTTTACTCCGACAGCCAAATTGGATGAAACCAATTTCATTAGAAAGAGGACTCTTAGATATTTCCGTTGATGTATAGTAGCTCACCCAGATCATTATGTACAAGGAGTTATGATCGTTTGAAGTTGACCCTGAAATTCGCCTGGCTGCAGTAATTTTTAATTTCCTGCACGTTTTACTGTTTACAGTTCGATCGGAATGGTCGTAGTTCGATCGGAATGGTCGTAACTCATCGCTCGAGTGTCCGTTTTCGATGATCTACATATCGTTGAAAAGCTTATTCGATACTCTACGCAATGGTAGGTCAACATCTTAGAAATACTACACAGAAAATTTATGGATTGCTCTAAAGCGTAGAACTCGATACGTTTCTCACAAAATCTTTACGAAGAAAATTTTTTGGGGTATTACAATATCACATAAAACACCATGAATTAGAGCTTACAACACAATAGAATTCATCGAGATGAACTAGAATAACACATAGCTCAGGCTAAGAATACTAGTTTTCTCGTCTAAACTCCAATTGAATGATTTGATTCCAAACTTGTTTTGAACACACCTCAAACATTACAAACATGTGGTTTAACACTTATATGTTCAATTGTATTAATATTAACTCATTGTGCATATAAGAAGTCCTCAAAACTAGGCTAATTAAGGTTAGATAACAACACTTAGGTGCATAAATCCATCTAAGATTGTCACCCAACACTTAAAGTATTGTTTGTCCTCGAACAACTCTTTACCTTAAGTATCATCTAAGGGAGACTCCAACATTACAACTACAAGCAAGACACTCAAGCTAACACTATGATGGCTATACAGATAGCAAGTTCCACAAACAAGCATGCCATATATGTTTTGAAAACTCATAATACTACATCGAAACACTTTACCCTTAAGAATTGACTCCACCAAGATGGAAAAGTCATGTATATTATTCAATCAAGAGATCATATAATTTACCTAACTATCATCAAGCATGTACTCTCACTACAAGAGAGTTACCCAGATTCACTCGCACACATGGAATTTATCATAAGACTGGGTAATAGAATCGAATTACACTCACTCTTACAATGAATTCTCACATCACATAAGATGAACCATAGATTGCCCTTAGTGTAGTACACTACTAATATCAAAATGTTGAGGCTTCAAAAAAAATAGGACTATAAGGGTTGTAATGTAAGCTAAGAGATGGGTAGGAACTATTCTGGCCAGTAATAGTGATTATCTTTCCTAAACGCTTTAATACATCACACATAACACTGAACTCTTCTCTAAATAATCAAACGTTCACCACCTTTACTTCAAACTTCTCTATTGTTTTGCCCCATCTTATTAAGCTAGTTCATATATACGAAGTAAGGAGTATTCTCTCACACATGATTCAATTTTGCACAATTTTCATTATTTTCATGACATCACTCTCAAATATAGCACATTAACTTTTT
>NW_025853810.1:0-2468 GCF_002878395.1 Capsicum annuum | reverse complement strand
GGTGACTTTATCAATACATACATGAGCACAATCCAATTCAAACATGTAAATCATGAAATCAATAAACTTGTAGTTTAAAAAGGGTTCTTGAACTCCAAGGATGGAAAAAAACCCAAGGATGAACACATAACATACCTTGATAATTAAATTTGTGAGAATCGTTGGTGTGTTCTTGAAGCTTGAACTTGAAATTGAATGACATAGGATTTTGTTCTTGAGAGAATTTGAGAAAAAATGATTGATTTTGCCTTTAGGATAGTTTAATTTCGTGTTTTAGGGCTGAATAAAAGTGAAAAAATTTACTTAATTACCCCTCTAGACGCGTACTTAATTACAGAAAAATGCACTTAGCGCCGCACAGACCGACGCGCCGCATTGATGATGTCAACGCGATAGGCTACGCGCCGCGTTGAGTCCGTGTTGGTTCACTATTTTAGCAACCCGATCATCTACGCGGCGCGTCGAGATCGCATTGACCAACTGTTTTGGTCTTCCAAACATGCCTCAAATAACGTTCAAAAAATTTGAAACTCATCCGAGAACACCTATTGACATCCCTGATCATGAATCAACTTAAAAATCAACATTCTAAGGTTGTCAAGATAAAAAATAAGACCATCGAATTTATGAAAGCCAAAAATGATTCTAAGTATAAACACTTAGCTGAACTTTCTAAGTTTGGGACCCCCTTTTTACATGTTATATAGGATTGAATTAAACTAGGACTTTTATGGGGTCTTATAGATTTCCATCCAGACAGGATCTAATATTTGCTTCTCCTTGATCTCTGTACCAAGAGACGACTGAACCACTTCCTGTACCAACACTCTACCATCCTCAGAGTCTAAGAGATAAACCCTAAGGTTAGCCAAATGGTAAATATCCTTCACCAGCTCTCTCTTCTCCTTTTCCACATGAGCTAAACTTTCTATGGACAACTTGCTAAGAGTATCAGCAACCACGTTAGCCTTACCTGGATGGTAGTGAAGACTCATGTCATAGTCCTTGAGAATGTCAAGCCATCTCCCCTGCTTGAGATTAACCTATCTTTGAGTGAACCCATACTGCAGCCTTTTATGATCCAAGAAGATATCCATGTGCACTCTATACAAATAGTGCCTCCATATTTTCAATGCAAACACCACAGCTAATAGTTCTAAATCATGAGTAGGAAAATTCCTCTCATGCACCTTCAACTGCCTAGAAGCATAGTCTATAACTTTACCATGCTGCATCAAAACACAACCAAGTCCCACTCGAGATGCATCATAGTAAACTACAAACCTTTCAGTGCCTTCCGACAATGTCAAAACCGGAACCAAAGTTAGATTATCCTTCAAATTTTTGAAACTACCCTCACACGTATTCGAACGCAAGAACCTTGCCTTCTTCTGAGACAACTTAGTCAATGCGGCAGCTATAGTCGAGAAACTCTTCATAAACCTCCTATAGTAGCCGACTAAACCCAAGAAGCTTCGAATGTCGATATGAGTCGTGGGTCTAGTCTACTTCTAAACCACTACAACCTTTTGCGGATCCACCATGATCCCTTAACTAGAATAATATAACCTAGAAAAGTGACAGTGTTCAACCAAAATTGACATTTCAAGAATTTGGCATACAACTGCTGCTTCTTTAAGGTCTGCAACACAATACAGAGGTGATTAATATGATCCACCTCACTCTTAGAGCATACCAAAATGTCATCTATGAATACAATGACAAAGAGATCTAGAAACTGACGGAAGACCCTATTCATCAAATCTATAAATGTCGTTGGAACGTTGGTCAACCCAAACAACATCACCAAGAACTCAAAGTTCCCATGTCAAGTATGGAAAGTAGTCTTAGGGATGTCCAACTCCCTAATCTTAAGTTGATGGTACCTGAATCAAAGATCAATTTGGGAGAAAAACTTAGCACCTTGTAACTGATCAAACAAATCATTTATACTTAGAAGGGGATACTTATTCTTAACCGTCACCTTATTCAACTGCCATTAGTCAATACATATTCAAAGGGAACCATCCTTCATACGAACGAATAACACTGGTGTACGCCATGGTAACACACTAAGACGGATGAAACCCTTATCCAAAGGATCCTTAAGTTGTTCTTTAAGCCCCTTCAACTCAATCGGAGTCTTATATACTGGAGAATAAAAAATTAGATGAGTGTTTTGCACAAGATCAATCCCAAACTCAGTCTCCCTATCAAGAGGAACACTAGGGAGGTCATCAAGAAAGACATCAGGAAATTCATTCACCACCGAAATCAAATGTAAGGAAGGACCTTCTAAGCTAGAATCTCTAACCTGGACTAAATGATAGAGACACCCCTTGGAGTTAATCTCTGAGCTCTAAGATATGATATAAACTTCCCCTTAGGAGCTAGGGGACGACCCTCCCATTTAATAACTGGCTCACTAGGGAACCTAAAAACACCTTTTGGGTCCGACAATCTAAGGA
>NW_025853809.1:0-4810 GCF_002878395.1 Capsicum annuum | reverse complement strand
CAAATTCTTGCAGAAGTGTATGGTGCACGCTACTCTATTCATCCATGGCCACAAAGATGTATTGCAACTTGCGAGAGATCTATTGGTGGAGTAGGATGAAGAAAGATATTGCAAAGTTTGTGGCTAAGTGATCTACATGTCAGTAAGTTAAGATAGAGTATCAAAAGCCTAGTGGGTCCATGCAAGAGTTCAATATTCCTACTTGTAAGTAGGTATAAGTGAAAATGGACTTTGTGATGGGTTTGCCTCGTACTCGTCATCAGCATGATTCAGTTTGGGCCATTGTAGATAGAATTACCAAATCAACTCATTTCCTTCCAGTCCTTACCTCTTATTCAGTCGAGAATTATACCAAAATCTACATCAGAGAGTTGGTCCGATTATACGGTGTTCCATTATCCATTATCTCAGATAGAGGTACCCAATTCACCTCTCATTTCTGGAAAGCATTCTAAAAGGTTCTTAGTACCCAAGTTTATCTAAGTACAGCCTTCCATCTTCAGATAGATGGTCAATAAGAAAGGACCATTCAGACTTTAGAAGATATGCTGAGGGTGTGTGCAAACGATTTCAAGGGTAGTTGGGATGACCACTTGCCTTTGATTGAATTTTCATACAATAATAGCTATCATTCCAGTATTAAGATGGCTTCATTCGAAGCTCTCTATGGTAGGAGATGCAGATCTCTAGTTGGTTGGTCCGAATTTAGTGAGGCCTCAGTTATAGGGCCTGACTTAGTACTCGATGCCTTAGAAAAAGTCCAGTTGATCAGAGAGACACTCCGGGCTGCTCAGAGCCAATAAAAGTCTTATGCAGATACGTGTAAGAAGGATCTTGTGTTTGAGATTGGTGACTATGTCAACCTAAATATCTCTCTCCTAAAGGGAGTGAAGATATTCGGCAAGATAGGAAATCTCAGGCCCCGATATGTCGATCCCTTCAAAATTCTCAGTCGCTTCGGCAAAGTAGCTTATGAGCTCGAATTGACTTTAGATCTAGCTGCAGTTCATCCAGTCTTCCATGTCTCTTTTCTCAAGAAGTTCATAGGTGACCTAGAAGTTGTAGTCCCTATTCAGAGCATAGATGTTCAAAACAATCTCTCTTATAAAGAGATTCCAGTCGAAATCCTAGACTATCAGACTCGTAGACTAAGGAATAAAGAAATCCCTCTAGTCAAAGCTCTTTGGCAAAATCAGTCCATTGAGGGAGCTACTTGGGAAGCAAAAGCAGATATGCAAACCAAGTATCCTCACCTCTTCTCTGCCAACTCAAATCTAGCTCAATGTAACAGTTCTCCTTAAACTTTTTGGTTTTCATGTCCAGATTTTAGTTATGACTTGGTATTAGTCTCATGTTCAGGATTCCATTTTAAACTTGGTACTAAGTACCATTGCATATTTAGTTATATGTTCATGTATCAGATTAGTCATGTGTTCATACATCAGACATGCATTCTCCTAGTGAGAAATTCAGTTATCAGAAATCTCAGTCATGTATTCATGAATTAGTTACACATATATCAGATATACATGTCAGTATGATATATATATACTTTCCAGTTATCAGTCATTTCAGTCCTGAGATCATGTTCTAGTTTTTTATGTTCAATATGTACGTCCGTTTATCTTCTCCCCTCTCACTCAGTCTTATTCGAGAGGGAATGTTCTCAAGGGAGAGATATTATAATAACCCATATTTCTACCTGGCTTAAAATCACCCAAGAATATTAGAAACTTACTTTGAAAGATGAATCCATTTTTGTACACGTGAAATTTTTAAGATTTTCACTTTTTATCATGTAGGAAATTCAATAAGCTTCTCATTGATATAAGATTCACCTAAATATGATAACTGGGTAAGAAGTTATGTCTATTTCAAGTTTCTGTCGTAAATCAGCGCCATATTAGTCAGTGGCGTGTCACGCCATAAGAGAAAATGGAATTTGTCAAATTCCAGTAGGTGTCAGCAATAGTGGTGCATTGCACCAAACTTCCAAGTTGCAAACGAAGTGGCAATGTGATGGCTCAGCATCGTGCCATCCCCCAATTTTCCAATTGTCAAATTCCAGTGACACGACGCGATAGCACCGCATCGTGCCAGGGGTCTAGGTTGGGAAATTTTCACCAATTTAAAAGACGTATCCAGGGTTAAAAGGGTTAATTTTTCACCCCTATTTAATCCCTTTAACATGAGATTCAGCTATTTGGAAGCCAAAATAAACTAGTTTCTCTCAATAACAAGCTAGATTTTCCATTGGGGATTCAATTTCAAGAAAGTCTCTCCATCAATCTTAGCTAAATCAAGAACTAAGGTATGCGTTGTGTTGATTTATGGATTTCTTTTATCCATAAAGCTCAAGAACCCTATTTAAAATTATGAATCATGATATTTATGTTGTGGTTTGGTTGTAACCACGTTGATCTTGTTATATGATTCCCACGTGGAAATATTTATGTGTTTTTCATGAAAATACATAGGCAAGTGAGTGAAATCCATAAATTGAGTTATTTATACTGTCAATTTGATGATTATGCCTATGCCCTAAGGGTGCATGCAAGGTGTTTGATAAAATGCCTAGGAAGATAGAAATTATGCACTATAGCTAAATTGTGATCCAAAATGACTTCCATGTTATTCTTATGTATCAAAATTTATTTGTTGGATAGCTCATGAGTTAGCCTTATGAAATCATGCTATGTATAAATGTTATCTTATTCACGTACCAAGCTATGATAATCATATACCCATGAAATATCTCCAACTATTGTATTATGGATTGTTGATGTTGGTCATGTATTCAATAATTTCATGCTTTGTCAATTTACTTCCATCGAGTCCTGGGGGTACTTGTACTCGAAAAATATAGATGTGTGCCTAAATTTAGTGTCATGTTTTCACGATATCCTCAATCAAGCCATGGTCCATAGAACCCAGTCAGTCATGTGACTCAGGAAAGCTCAGTAATTCAGTAATCTCAATAGTATTCCATCAACTAACGAAACTCCATGAATTCAGTCTAGTCTAGTTCAGTTAATCATGTTCAGTGTCTATTCAGATAGGAGTAGGAACTAGCACCGAGTGAACCCAAGAATGGGAACTCACCTGTTATATGAGGGTGTGTTTCTTAGAAGCAATCCTTGCATTCCAGAACTATGTAGCCAGCGTAGGTTGAGACATCATAGCCTGTTATATGAGGGTGTGTTTCTTAGAAGCAATCCTTGCATTCCAGAACTACGTAGCCAGCGTAGGTTGAGACATCATAGCCTGTTATATGAGGGTAGATGAGGTGGCTTGACCTATTATATGAGGGTTTCCACCGTTCTCACTAAAGTTACCTGTTAAGACGTCTTATTTTTTAATTATATAGTCCCATTTTGTTATTTATTTTTATATTTTTTATTCGTTATACTATTGTCTGTCCTGAGCTGGGGGTTTATTGGAAACAACCTCTCTACTTCATTCGAGGTAGTGGTATGTACTACATACACTTTACCCTTCCCAGACCTCACTTTGTGGAAATACACCGTTGGGCTCAAAATTGAGAGGGCGTCATGCGGAATCTTATAGTTGCAAACCATGAATGCCATAAATCAGATGACAAATAAAAATATACTAAAAGTATAGTTATTATATAGTTTGTACAATTGGTCTACATATGAAAAACTAATATAAAAATAACATAAAAACTATGAGAGAAAAATCTCCTCATAAACAAGACTCCTTAAAGACTACATTGTGGATTCTATTATATTTTCTTATGAGAAGAGGGGTCTTTTATTTATGATAGTACAAAAGCTTTCCTCCAAGAAATAGGTTATCCAAATATGGAAGAGAATTAATATTTTTATTTTAGGAAAAGTAGAAGAAATTATAGCATTACTTTTATTTTACTTTCAAGAAAAGTAAAAATTAAATTTGATTAGAAAATCAAGACAAAAATCCTAACAGATCTTCCCTTTTTGGATGAATTTTCTTGATAAAATTTGATTTGTCTTCTTCATGTCACATGCATGATTTTGATTCTTCACATAATCTTTATCACTGTTGCTTGGCATGCTTAAGAATTAGAACTTTTTTTGGGCTAAAATATATGAGCCCTTTCTGGTTAAAAATATTGGAGCCCATTTGTAGGATTAAAAGTGAGAGTTATTTTTAAAATGTAGTAGCAAAATTGTTGAAAATATGACTGAAAATAGTCTCCACATGTAGTATCTGATGTCGCCCAAAACTAACCCCCAAAGAAGTATGTTAGTCGATGTCAAATATAGTAACCCAAAACAGGTTGGGGTTGAACCACAGGGAATACATAGAATTATATCTCAAATTGAAGAAATTACAGACAATGCGGAAAAGTAAATGGGGGAATTTAGAAGTTACAGTAACATGTAACCGAACTTAAGTGTTTAAGGTTATAAATAATAGAAAACCAACACTAGAACTTGTTCCTTCAGGCTTCTAACTCCGTAAGATTCTCATGTTCAACTCACCTATCCCACTGCTTTGCATGAAAAGTCTGACAAGTTATGTATTATCAACCTCCTTATGAACGCGTTGATAAATCTCACCTTCACCTTTTGAGTCTCAGGGCATCGCCTTACTATTCCATGTCCTTGACCCTAGTACAACAATCACTTTTTGGGTTTCAAGTTGATTAGAAGAGGGTTGATAGCCTCAAATCACTGTTGTAACATCCTTTTTCCAATCTTGAACTCCCTTGTGAAGAGGATCTCGAATATAGGCAATTACCAAGCTTCTGCAGTTGCTTAGGATACAATTAATATGAAGGGAATAATAATACACGTAGCCCCAA
>NW_025853808.1:0-1547 GCF_002878395.1 Capsicum annuum | reverse complement strand
AGGAAGGCACCTGAAAACTCATCCCATTGTTCCAACTCTGCATTATCACCCCTAGACTAATCCCACTCCTCATACCACTGATATTCCATATCCTTCAACTGATAAGCAAGAAATTCCACACCCTCAGATTCAGAAACATGCATAACTCATAAGATTTTCTCCATCTCATCTATGAACCCTTGAGGATCATCCTCAACCTTAGAGCCAGTAAAGATTGGAGAATTGAGTCTCATAAAATGTCCAACTCAAGTAACCTCATAAGAATTCACAGCAGTACCAGTAGGACCCGTCTGATATGACTGAGATGTCACCAACTGGATCTACAGATAAATAGGTTGATGAAACTAAACATTAGAAATATCTCCTTGGAGGGCTGGGGAATAATCATCATCAACCTGAAGAGTTTGAGAAAGACAGATAGGGACTGATGGAACTCCACGTGGGGTAGTACAATTAGGAGTTGGAGCCTTAGACCGGGTCTAAACTTCATAGGTAGGATGAGTTCCATCCACATTGTCCTCAACTAGGATAAAAGAGGTTCCACGAGTACCAGATCTTCAAGGAGGCATGATATGAAATACGAACAAATGCGAATTGGCGGAGATTTCAACACCCTAGACTCTACAGCCTAAAACTGAAAAAATAAAAAAGGGAAATATTCCAAAATGTTTCGTACCCACTCCTTCATAAGTGAGGTGCACTACACACCCATGAAAGAGACTTAACTTGACATGGCTTTGTGGACACCTAATTGACCATGAACCTACGCTCTGATGCCAATTTTGTCTCAATCCTAACCAAGGTCTGGCCATGATGGGTATCTCAAGTCCACCGAGGACCCGAGACCACCCCTTTTGCCTAGCCCCATAGAACATAACACACCTAGAAATGGATAAATTCTTAACTTATAACAAGATAGAAAGTAATAAGATAAAAAAGCATCTCGGAGTGTCAACATCAATACTCGATCCACAATAATATCCCCAAGGACTCTATACCAGAAAATAACCTACGTTGGGAGATGCCCCCGCCCTGACAATGACAATGATATTGACAATGACAATGTGAAGTCTTCAATTCTAATTTATGGAAAGAAAACCGATGAAATGATCAAATCTTCCAAAGAATGGAAGCTTACCACTTCATCGCAAATGAGCGACTCTGGGATTACCTATCACTGTGCAGGAAAAGTAAAAGTGCCTTTGGACCCTTCATCGCATGGGGATACAATATCTGGAGATGGTTAGTAGGGTGAGCACTAGAATGTAAGTCAGGATAAGGATAAAGTAGGGTCAGTCAAAAGTTTAATTTCTAACTCACTGTACATGTTTACATTCTTGAATATATATGTATATATAATAAATGTTGGGGTAGGGAAAAAGGTTTAGTAATATAGTAAAGAATTATCCAGGATTATGTCACTTAACCATCATAAATAGGCACCCACGGGCTATATGGGTTCAGCTCCCCTGCTGAAAGGGCCCCAATGTATGTTAGCCACACTAATCAGAAGTATTAAAGAAGACCAGGGAATTTCCCAACCCTAC
>NW_025853807.1:0-1675 GCF_002878395.1 Capsicum annuum | reverse complement strand
ATGATTAGATTTAAGTGTATTCAAGATTATAATGTTGATTGGGTTTCTAATCCATTACTAAATGCAAGATTTATGTGTAAAATAGTTATTATCTATGTAGTATCATGTTGAAGTCTTGAAATTGTGAACTTGGTGTTAAAATTGTGATCCTCATGTGTTGATTAGTACTATGTCCATATACAGTGCCATCCAAGGTATTTGAAGAGTAGTTCATGTAAATGTAATAGTGAGATTATATCATGTTAGCATATATGCCAGTTCATGCCATTCAAGTGTTTCATAAAATGCCTCTATAGATGCATTATGAATTAAGTGTGCATTTTTATGCTACGCAAGGTCATCTGATGCTTTATTTTCATGCTATCAAGTCCTTGGGGTATTTAATACCTAAAAATTTAGCTATTTACCTAGAGCCAGTGTCAGTTACAGAATAGTCTCATTCATGTCATGATCAGTAGTACTCTCAGTCAAATACAGGACTGAAGAAAACTTAGTATGCTCAGTATTAGTACAGTCTAGTTTAGTACTCAGTTCAAACCACAGTAAAATAAGTCAGCTAATAGAATGTATTAGTATTCCGCCAGTCAACAAAAACTCAATAAACTCAGTAACAGTTTAGTCAGGCCTAGTATGAACTAGGAAATCAGTTTAGTGTCCATTTAGTTGGAACTAGGATTCATCATTGAGCGAACCCAAGGATGGGGGTATTCCTGCCAGTAGAGGGTTTTAACCCTTAGTAGAAATCCCTGTGGTACAAAACTACATAGCCAGCGTAGATTAAGATATCTTCCCGCCAGATATTATGAGGATTGATACATCTTAATCGAGTTTTCCTACCAGCGAGGGTTGATGAAAGATCTTTCTATCAGAGAGGGTTAACTCACATCTTGTATTTACTCACGGCACGATACTAACACCCTTCCAGCTGGGGTTACAGGCTGGACCCCAATCTATTCAGAAAGGGGCATGTCGGTTAGATTACTACCTCCCATAGTCTCAGTTTCAGATTCAGTCTAAGTTCAGTTCTACAAATTTAAGACTATCAGAGACAGTCACTTAGTATAGTTCCACAAAATTAGGACTATCAAATACAGTCATTCAGTTATCAGTAGTACAGTATCAGTAAAATTATATATCAGTTATTACTATTCAAATTCAGTATCCAGTGCTTTCATGATCTCAGTTATTTTATACGTATTCATGCGTGTACTCTCATTCAATTTTATTCATGTCATTCAACCAGTACATTAAAAGTACTGACGCATACTTTTCTCTTGTTCTATGATGTCTTATATCATAGGTTCAGATATACGGGCTTCCGAGAGCCCTTAGCAGTTTAGATTTTCAGCAGTCAGAGTTAATGGTGAGTCCACATAGTTTGAGAAAATGATTATTTTCTTTAATATTTCAATTTAGCAGTACAGTTTTAGTAGTTGGAGTTAGTTAGGGGCTTGTCCCATCAACTCCATATTTAAGACAGTTTAGAGGCTTTTTAGAATAGAGTATTTTCTAACAAATATTTCTGTTTTGGCATTGCTATACTGTATTTAGTTTTATTTTAGTATTGAAACTCATGGATAGTTTTTTCCTAATTTCCACATATTTACAATATTATTATTCAGCTATTGCAGCAGGTACCAGTCATGGGTTAGCTTGTGATCCTTCAAGATTATGA
>NW_025853806.1:0-4446 GCF_002878395.1 Capsicum annuum | reverse complement strand
AAGACTAGGATGCTCCCTAATCTCCCTAGCACACCCAGGTCAATTTTCTGCTCATAGCACCACCGGACCCTCGGGCCCACCCTCAGAAACATGGGCTATAGCATATCGATTTGGCCTCAAAATACCCTGTTCGCGCTATTTCGCTCGTTTGAACAAACAAATGGCCCTGCCCATATTAACAGGCAACACTAGAATGCTCCCCAGCGTCCCTAGCATGCCCAGGTCAATTTTTGGCCTACGATACCCCCGAATCCTGGGGCCACCTTTGGAACCGTGGGCTATAAGCACTCAGATTTTCCCCCAAAATGCCCCGTTCACGCCGTTTGGCTTGTTTGACCAACCAAATTGCCCCGCCCACACAAATGGACTAAACTAGGATGCTCCCTAGCCCTTAGCACACCCAAGTTGATTTTCGACCCATAGCACCCCCGGACCCCGGGACCACCCCAGGAATCATGGGCTATAGAAAACTGATTTGGCCCTAAAATGCCCCGTTCATGCCGTTTTGCCCGTTTGACCAATCAAATGGCCCCGCCCACACAAAAGGGAAACACTAGGATACTCCCCAGCCTCTCTGGCATGCCTAAGTTAATTTTTGATCAACAGAACCCCCGGATCCTAGGCTCACTGCCGGAGTCGTAGGCTATGGCACACCGATTTGGCCCCAAAATGCCCCGTTTATGTCTTTTTACGTGTTTGACCAATAAAATGGTCCCGTCCACTCAAACGAGCCACATTACGATGCTCCATAGCCTCCTTACACGCCCAGGTTGATTTCTGACCCATGGTACCCTCGAACCCTGGTCCTCACCGCCAAAACTATGGGCTATAGCACACTGATTTAGCCCTAAATAGCCCCGTTCACATCGTATCTCCCATTTAACCAACCAAATGGACCCACCCACATAAATGGGCAACAGTAAGATGCTCCCCAGTCTTTCTGGCATGCCCAGGTCAATTTTTGGCCCATGGCACCCCCGGAGTCGTGGGCTATAGCACACCTATTTTTCCCTAAAACACACCGTTTGTGTCGTTTCGCCTTTTTGACCAACTAAATGGACCCGCCCACATAAATAGGTAACATTAGGACGCTCCCAAGCTACCCTAGCGCATCCAAGTTGATTTTTGACCGACGGCACCCCTGGAAACTGAGCCCACCCCCGAAACCATAGGCTATAGCACACCGATCTAGCCCTAAAATGCCCCATTTGCATCGTTTCGCATGTTTGACCAACCAGATGGCCCCGCCCATACAAACGGGAAACATAGGATTCTCTCCAACTTCCCTGGCATGCCCAGGTCAATTTTTGACTCATGGCACCTCCGAACCTTGGGCTCACACCCGAAATCGTGGGCTATAGCAAAATGATTTGGCTTTAAAATGCACTGTTCACACTGTTTTGCCCGTTTGACCAACCAAATGTCCCCGACTAAAAAAAAGGGCAACATTAGAATGCTCCCCAACCTCCCCGGTATGCCCAGGTTGATTTTTGGCCAACAGCACCGCCGAACCTGGGGCTCAACCCCAGAACCGTGGGCTATACAATACTGATTTAGCCCCAAAATGCCTGGTTAGCACTGTTTCACCTATTTGACCAACCAAATGCCCTCGCCAACACAAACGGGCAACAGTAGGACTCTCCCTAGCCTCCGTGGCAAGCCAAGGTCAATTTTTCGCCTACGGCACCCCCAAACTCCGGGCCCATCCTTAGAAACATGGGCTATAGCACATCGATTTGGCCACAAAATACCCTGTTCGCACCGTTTTGCATATTTGACCAACTAAACGGCCCCGCCCACACAAACGGTCAACCCTAAGATACTTCCCAGCCTCCCTGGCATGCCCAGGTCGATTGTTGCCCATGGCTTCCCCGGACCCCATGCCCAACCCCGGAATCGTGCGCAATAGAACACTGAGTTTGCCCCAAAATGCCCTATTCACGCCGTTTCCCATTTGAACAAGCAAATGGCCCCGACCACTCAAACGGACAACACTAGGATGCTACCCAGCCTCCCTGTCACGCCCAAGTCAATTTTCAGCCCATGGCACCCCCAGACCCTGGAACCACCCTCAAACCGTCGGCTATAGCACACCGATTTATTTCAAAAATTCCCTGTTCGCACCGTTTATCCCATTTGACCAACCAAATGGCCCCACCCACTTAAAAAGGCAACACTAGGACGCTCCCAAGCCTCTCTGGCACGCCCAGGTCGATTTTTAGCCCACGGCACCCGTGGACCCAAGGTCCACCCTAGGAACCGAGGTCTATAGCACACCAATTTGGACCCAAAACACCCTGTTCACACCGTTTCAACCATTTGACCAACCAAATGGCCCTGGCCACACAAATGAACAACACTAGGATGCTCCCCAGCCTCTATGGCATGCCCAGGTTGATTGTTGGCCTACAACAACCCCCGTTCGTTCCATTTCAACCGTTTTAATAACCAAATTGAACCGCCCACACAAACGGGCAACACTAGGACGCTTCTCAGCCTCTCTGGCACGCTCATATAAATTTTGGCCTATGCCACCCTCTGACCCCTGCTCAATCCCAGAATTGTGGGCTATAGCACCCCAATTTAACTCCAAAATACCCCGTTCACGCTGTTTCGCCTGTTTGACCAACCGCATGGCCCCTTCCACACAAATGGGCAACACTAGGATGCTTCCAGCCTCCTTTTCATGCCCAGGTCAATTTTCGGCCCACGATACTCCCATAACCTAGGCCCACACCATGAATCATAGGCTATAACACACTGATTTGGACCTAAAATACCCCGTTCGCGTCGTTTTACCTGTTTGACCAACCAAATAGCCTCGTGAACTAAATAGCCTCGCCACCCTCAGAACCGTGGGCTATAGCAGACCGATTTGGCCCCAAAATGCCTTGTTCGCACTGTTTCTCCTGTCTGACCAACCAAATTGCCCCACAACATAAACACGCAACACTAGGATACTCTCTAGCCTTCCTAGCACGTCCAAGTTGATTTTTTGCACAAGGCACCCCCGGACCCCTGGCCTACCCCTTGAGCCATGGGCTATAGCATACCGATTTGGCCCCAAAATGCCCCGTTCGCACCATTTCATCTTTTTGACTAACCAAATGGCCCCACCAATATAAATTATCAACACTAGGATACTCGCCAACCTCCCAAGCGCACCCAGGTTTATTTTTGACCCACGACACCCCCGGACTTCGGTCCCACCCTCAGAACCGTAGGCTTTAGCACACTGATTTGGCTCTAAAATGTCCCATTCGCGCTATTTCGCATGTTTGGCAAACCAAATGTCCCTTCCCACAAAATTGGGCAACACTAGGATGCTCCCCAACATCCCTAGCACACCATGGTCAATTTATGGCCCACGACACCCCCAAACCTTGGGCCACCCCGGAACCGTGCACAATGATTTGGCCTAGAAATGCCCCTTACGCGCCGTTTTGCTCATTTGACCAACCAAATGGTCCCGCCCACACAAACGAACAATACTAGGATGCTCCCTAGTATCCCTTGCACACCCAGGATGATTTTTGATTTATGGCACCCACTAACCCCCGAGACCACCTTCGGAACATTGGGCTATAGCGCATCGATTTGGCCCCAAAATTCCCCATTCGCGGCATTTTTCCCATTTGACCAACCAAATGGCCCTGCCCATAAAAAAGGCAAACATTAGAATGATCCCCAGCCTCCCTACCACGCCTATGACAATTTTCTGCCCATGGCACCCTCGAAGCCCAGGCCCACCTTTGGAACTGTAGGCTATAGCACACTGATTTCCCCCCAAAATGCCCATTTACGCCGTTTCGCTCATTTGACCAACCAAATAGCCCCGCCCACACAAACGGGCAATACTAGGATGCTCCCCAGCCCCTAGCATGCCCAGGTTGATTTTCGACCCACAACACTCCCATACCCTGAGCCCACCCCCGGAACCTAGGGTATAACAAACCGATTTGGCCAAAAAATGCCCCGTTCATGCTGTCTCGCTCGTTTGACCAATCAAATGGCCCCGCGCACACAAACGGGAAACACCAGGATGCTTCCTAGCCTCCCTGGCATGCCCAGGTCGAATTTTGACCAACAAAACCTTTGGAACTTGGGCTCACCCTCGGAGTTGTGGGCTATAGCACACCGATTTGGCCCCAAAATTCCCCGTTTTAGCCTTTTCGTGCGTTTGACCAACAAAATGGCCTCTCCCACACAAACGGGAAACACTAGGACACCTCGTAGCCTCCCTACCACACCCAAGTCAATTTTCGGGCCACGGCACCCCCAAATCCCAGGGCCACCCCCGGAACCGTGGGCTACAGCATAATGATTTGGCCTTAAAATGCCACATTCGTGCCATTTTGCCCGTTTGACCAACCAAGTGGCCCCACCCACACAAACGGGAAAGACTAGGATGCTCCCTAATCTCCCTAGCACACCCAGGTCAATTTT
>NW_025853805.1:0-1338 GCF_002878395.1 Capsicum annuum | reverse complement strand
AAGACGTGGTTCGGTCATCTGTTGGTACATATATCAAGGAAAAACAAGTGTTGGATATTATCTTGATGAAAAACAAGGGCGATGTTAGTAGGGAAAAGGTAATGGTATTTAAATTTGGTGGTGATGGTACTTTATGGTACCAAGGAGGTTGTGTATTCCTGATGTCGATAATTTGCAACAAAGGATTTAGGATGAGGCACATCAATTGTGCTATGTTGTTCATCCCATTTTGACAAAAATATATCATGATCTCAAGGAGATGTATTGGTGGAATGGTATGAAAAGGGATGTGGAAGATTTTGTCGCCAAGTGTGGTGTGCCAACAAGTCAAAGTTGAGCATATGAGGCCTGGTAGGCTGTATCAAGAAATTTATTTTCTCAAATAGAAATGAGAGGTAATCAATATGGATTTTGTTACTGGTCTTCCTCGATCTTGAAACTAATTTTATTCGATTTAGGTTGTCAGGGATAGAATGATGAAGTCTTTTCACTTCTTCCTGGTGAGGACAACCTTTTTGGTGAATGATTATGTGAAGTTGTATCATCAGGAGATTGTGAAGCTGCATGGGGTACTTATTTTGATTATCTCTGATCATGGTACACAACTTTTATCTCATTTCTTGCGATCTTTTTAGAATGGATTATTGACTAAGTTTAGTCTGATTAATGCTTTTCATCCTTAGATGTATGGACAAGTAGAGAGGACTATTCAGACGTTGGTGGGATATGCATTGGGCGTGCGTGATTGATTATGGTGGCAATTAAGTTGAGCAGCTACCTTTTTACAGTTTGCTTACAACAATAGCTAGCATTCTAGCAGTGTTATGGCCCCTTTTGAGGCATTGTATGGTAGGAGGTATAGATCTCATATTGGTTGGTTTGGGCTTGGTGAGGCGGATATGTTTGATCCGAATTTTATTTATCGAGATAGGCTTAAGGTTGCCCAAAGTTGCCAAAAGTCCTATGCAGATGTAAGCCATAGAGACTTGGAGTTTGAGGTTGGGGATAAGGTGTTCCTAAAGGTATCTCCTATGAAGAGAGTATTGCAATTTGGTAAAAGGGAAGCTCAGTCCCCGATTTGTTGGTCCTTATGCGGTTTTACGGAAGGTTGGTAATGTCGCTTATGAATTAGAGTTGACATCTAGTTTGAGCTACATTTACTCGGTATTTTTATGTTGCCATCTTAAAGAAGTGCATTTGTTATCCTTTTTCGGTTGTTTCTTTGGAAGGATTGGGTTTCACAGATTCTCTGTCTTATAAAGAGGTACTGGTTGAGATATTGGATGGGCAGATTCGTCGATTACCAACAAAGGATGTGGCCTCAGTTATGGTTCTATG
>NW_025853804.1:0-1006 GCF_002878395.1 Capsicum annuum | reverse complement strand
ATTTTTGGCCCATGAAACCCCCAAACCCCGAGCCCAGTCCCAAAACTGTGGGCTATAGCACACTAATTTGGCCCAAAAATGCCCCTTTCGCGTCGTTTCGCCCGTTTGACCACCCAAATAGCCTCATTAAATAAAAGGACCACACTGGGATGATCCCCAACCTCACTTGCACGCCCCGGTAGATTTTTCGCCTACGGTACCCCCAAACCCTTGGCCCACCCCCAAAACCGTGGGCTATAGCAAGCCGATTTAGCCCAAAAATGTCCCGTTCATGCCGTTTCACCCATTTGACCACCCAAATGGCCTCGAATAAAAAAATGGACTACATTGGGATGATCCCCAACCTACCTGTCATGCCCTGGTTTATTTTCAACCCACAGCAGCCTCGGACCCGGGCCCACCCCTAAAATCGTCAGTTATAGCACACTAATTTGGCCCAAAAATGCCCCGTTCGTACCATTTCTCCCACTTAACCACTTAAATAGCCTCGAATAGATAAACGGACCACACTGGGATGATCCACAACCTCTATGGAACACACTGGTCAACTTTCGACCCACGACACCCTTGGACCCCGGGCCCACCCCCTAACCATCGGTTATCGCACACTAATTTGGCCTTAAAATGCCTCTTTCACACTGTTTTACCTGTTTGACCACCCAATGGCCTATAATAAATAAATGGACCATATTGGGGTGATCCCCAACCTCTCTGGCAGGCCCTGATTTATTTTTCGCCCACGGCACCCCCGAACCCCGGGTCAACCCCCTAAACCATGGGCTATAGCACACCTATTTGGCCCGAAATGCCCCGTTCTAGCCGTTTTGCCTGCTTGACCACCCAAATAGACTCGAATAAATAAACGGACCACTCTGGCACACCCCGATCGATTTTTGGCACACGACACCCTTGGACCCTGGGCCCACCCCTAAAATCGTGGGCTATAGCGCACCGATTATGCTCGAAAATTCTTCGTTTATGCCATTTTTCCTATTTGACCACCCAA
>NW_025853803.1:0-2863 GCF_002878395.1 Capsicum annuum | reverse complement strand
AATTTCATTAGAAAGAGGACTCTCATATATTTTCGTTGATCTATAGTATCTCACCCAGATCATTGTGTACGAGGAGTTATGATTATTTAAAGTTGACCCAAAAATTTACTTTTGGTAGACTAAAGTAGATTGACCATAACTTTTTGCTCTGATAGACAAATTAGATGAAACCAATTTCATTTGAAAGAGGACTCGCAGAGCTTTCCATTGATATATAGTAGATCACCCAGATTATTATGTACAAGGAGTTATAATCATTTAAATTTGGAGCAAAAATACGCCAGGCCTTAGTACTTTTTCCTGCATGCTTTACTATTCACTACTATTCACGGTTCGATCGGAATGTTCATAACTCGTCGCTCGGGTGTCCATTTAGGATTATCCATATATCGTTGGAAAGATTATTTGATATTCTACGTAATGGTAGGTCATAATCTAAGATATTCCACACGAAAATTTTATATTTCATTCAAGAAGATAGAACCCAATATGTTTACGCACAAAATTTCAACGAAAAATTTCCCAGGGTATTACACTATGAAATGGATGCACTCCGATGAATGGAAGATCACCACTTCATTTTCAATGCCCAAACCCATCAAACACCTGGTCACTGTTTAAAAGAGAAATAAGAAGCTTCGACCCCTATAACGCTTGGGGACATCATATCTAGAGATGGTTAGTGGTTGGAGTGCTAGCATGTATCTTGAGGAAAAGAATAAAATAATGTATTTGTTCAATCCATGTCAAACTTTCATATGAAATCATATTTACATTAGTATCGTCATATATGAAGAGATATATACATATGTTTATATATAGAATGCCAAGTCATAGAAAGAGTCATAATAATCATTCTTAAGGAATTCTTTATTGAGACATGTAATGAAAAACTTTAAACCTTTCACCTTACTAATTTTAAAATCTTAAAATTCTCTATTACATTATTCAAGGGGATCTGAACCTCAGACCAACTCAACCAATTCAACCAAATTTATTTGGAAAGGGACTTTAATGATAGGCTATTTCATTAGCGAGTTACTCTAACAACAAACAATTTTATCGTGTGAGGGACTCTAACCCACAAGCAATTTCACTAGGCAAGGGAATCTAAGCACAAGTCATTTCATTGTGCGAGGGACTCTAACCACAAGCCATTTTATTGGACGAGGAACTCTAACCACAAACCATTTCATTGGGCGAGCAACTATAACCACAAGCAATTTTATTTGCATTCCTAGTAGATATTTGATCTCTTAACCCCTTTAGTTCATTCCTTAACATTAATAAAATTCATTTCAATTCTTATGGACTTGAACCATTTATCCCCAACACAACTACACAAAACCAAGATCTTCATGGGAACATCTTTCATTTGGGAACTTTATTAGGACAATTCCCTAACTCAAATTAATATTCAATTCATTTGGTGGTCATCAAGACCCTTACCAAATAAATCTTTCTTCATTAGTCTTTCTATACCACACTTTAGTTCTACACACAATTCTAGTTTAGGTCTAGGGGATTTAACCCATTCCTTAGCCATTAAACCAACAAGGTAATAATTTAACTAGTTACATGGATAACAACATCGTTACAATACCATTTATCAACCTTTCATACTTATTGAGACATTACACCATCTGAAGTCATAAATTAATCTATGACATATTTAACAGGGTTTTTACCAACCATTTACCAAGCATTCACATTCATCATAACTAAGTACATAGTCAAAAAGGACTTTAACAATCACTTACTAAGTAATTACACATATTACAAAAATATATTATATCATTCATATTCACTAGACCAATACCATAGTTCAACACACCATTAATATTTGACTAGACAATTTATTTAGACATTTTCACAAACACCTTATGTGCCTATCTTTATCAAGACCAAATTTATGGTGAAATTCATTATTGTTAAGGTTATACAAGAACCATATGTTGTATCACATACAACAATTACCCACACATTCAAGCCATCATAAATAACATGTATAATCACAAGATCAAGAAAGAAAAATCATTATTCATCATTGACAAAAAAAACCCTTTACGTTTAATTTCAAAACAACCATGTACCATTACTAATCCAAGTGTAAAATACATAGTTTCTGAGTTATTTATCAATGGAGAGAGTTTATATGCCTAAAAAATATAATTCATTAATGAATACTTGACTCCTATTGCCCCAAGATGAACACTCTTGAAACCATAGCCTCTAATTCTCCAAAATGTGCTTGAGAGAATATTTTGGATATTTGATCCACTAAAAATGTGTATTTTGTGTCCATACACACTTATATAGTGAGTTTACTTAAGTTTTTAAGGGTAGGAAATGACCACTGGGCCCTTAGTTAAAATTCATAAAAATGACCACAATGTTGGGTACGACTCACTTGAGTCAACCGTACTATATGGTACGAGTGGTACCCTAACTCATACCCTAGGATTCTCCTAGGTAATCTATAATTTTTAGGGTACAACTACACATACTTGAGTCATATCAAAAGGTTACTACTCATGCCCTAAATATTACACAACATGCATAACAAAATAGACTACTCCAAGTTCATCATACCACTCTATACGACAAAGTTTGGTATGACTCGCACCTTAGTGTACAATTGGGGAAATAACTCATACCTAGGATAGTGACTAACCCCTACCAAACTACCTAGGGTATTAGAGGGGGTTTAAAACTCGTATCTAAGCATTCTACTCATGCCCTTAGTCGTACCTAGCCTAGTGACATCGAATGAAGAAATTTTTTCTCATTGTTCCAAGCCTAGGTGTTTCAGTATGATTTATGTTAGATCTACGTACCTAAGGTTCCACAGGTATGTTACTAA
>NW_025853802.1:0-2481 GCF_002878395.1 Capsicum annuum | reverse complement strand
TCTTCATCAGATTCACTTTCTAAGGTTTCACTTTCTCCATCATCTTCTAAAGGTTCATCTTCCTCCGAACTTTCATCACAAATTTGAGCATGTTCATCATTACACAAATCAAATTTATCCTCATCTTCTCTGTGGAAAAAATAATAATGAATTGGTGAAGCAGTGATGCATAAGATTTCTTATAGTTTCAAAAAAAGTAAAGATCACCCACCTGATCTCATATTGCCTGTGACCACTTTCAATGTGTCCTTGACTACTTAATCCTTCATCATATGATTGATACTCATGTTCATTAGGGATTGCATCAAGTGATTGATGGATACTAGGGGTTGCAGTATATGCAAAATGAGGATGACTGAGCATGGCAAATCCATAATTTTGAGCTAATAAATTCATATGATAACCATGCTGACCATTCATTTGAAATAGATTGTCATGATTTGTTGGTCTAGTCTTTACATACATCTCCAAAAGATTTATATCAATTTTATTCGAAAATTTTTGAGGAATGACAAGAAATTGTAGCAAAGACTGGTCGTTCTCTATTTTAAATTCAATAAACCTTGTAACGTTACCTTGAAATGAGCATGGATATTTTCCAGAAATATCCATTTGAATATTTTCACTGTTTGTCCTCATTTTTTCATGCAACATTGCAACTAGTTCAACGTAGCTAGTTGAAATAGACATGCTAACAATCATTATAGCACCTTCGCTGTATCTATATCCGCTCATTTCAGAAATTATTTCACCACCCCAATACGAAGCAACCATCACATTTTCTTCAAAATTAGCCATTTTTCTGCTATACACAAAAATAAGATATGTATTATAATTATTAAAACATCAAAATAATTTTAATGCATTACAAAATATTGGCTAGTCATACCTATTAAAACTTTGTAAATGTCGTTTCTAGAAGAAAGCACATAAGCAAAAGCTTTGGTTAGAATTGTAAAAATGTGTTTGAACATTCTATACATACCGTCACTTATATAATCTGTTGTCCTGAAACTTTGCAGGTCTGTGATTTGATTCGCTAGAAACGTTACTCGCAGTAACGTTTTTAACTAAAAGTGTGACTAGTGATTACGATTTCAAGGCAAAATTTCGATCAAAAAAGTTGCTGGGTTGATTTGATAGAATCGTTATTCGGAGTAACGTTTTACAGCTAAAACGTTATTGGTGATAACGTATTTAATGTCAGATTTGTACAGAGATTCTTGGGTGGCAGAGCCGGTAACATCTTATGTCTAAAACGTTATCGAGAGTAACGTTTTATGTCAAAACGTTACTGTGAGTAACGTTTTATACTTCTAACGTCTAACGCCAATTCCGTTTAAGTCGTTAACCTTTTTAAAACATAAAACGTTATTGGGAACAACGTTTATACTAGTTTTGTAAAATTTTTAAAAAACAAATTACTTTGGTGAATTGATTCAAAAAATGACTTATTTCGATCCAAGTTCCTAAGTTTCAAGGTGAATTTATATTCACTTGGATAGAGCATATATACACAAAATGAAACTATTCAAGGAAAAATAATTCGATGGAATTAAGCAACGTAACTTATGAGAAAACTAGTCTGCTGAAGTGAATGAATGAAAAAGTGTCATATTGGTGCGAGTATCATAGGTCAATCTCTCTGCAGAGGGTCCTTTTCTGTTGATAGTAAGAGTTAACTATGTACCTTTGGATTGATGGCAAAGATTTTCCATTTAGGTATTCCAACCTAGAGGTAGCTGATCTCATTTGTGTGTCTGTTTCCAAAACCAGCGTAGAAGGGAAATGGATTCTTATCAGTAGGGAACAATGCTTTTATATCCTGCAAACTTAAAAGTTAACAGGTTATGAGCTGCACTTGTTGCCATATCTAGATACATGTGCTCACAATTGGTAATTTTATCTTCTAAACTACGGGACTAATCAAACTAATGGGCAAGAGACAACATTGAAAAATTTCAAGAAGAGGAGTCTGAGCCTGGTGATGGCATTGACAGAGAACTTCGGTTTACAGAAAGAAGACTTGTGAATAGATATATTTTGCTTAGAACAGGAGATAGGAACAAAATTTTCTTGTCAAATGATCTGGTTACTGGTAAGAATTTTTCATTCATTTTTCTGGAAATTTTTAAACTAGACTCCAACTGTGAAATTAAAGAAAATCAGTTTTATTCGTCAGCAGTAGCATTTACTGAACACAGTCCAAAATAATCATAGACATTTCTCTATAAGAGATGTTGTAAGTTATAACAGACAAGGAAGGTGTAACACCCCGTAAAAAAATCGTGTGTTAGTTTCTAGTAGTATGCTCAAAGAATTGAAAAGACAAGAAATTTTTCTAAGTGTCGAAGAGACTTAGTCTCATTTTTAACTCTCAACCTTCGGAGATTTTATTTTCGATCTTCCCGACGTTCGATTTTTGATTTTCAAATTGCGTTACGATCGGGAAAGCTCATAGTACATCTCGGACAAGTTTCG
>NW_025853801.1:0-2600 GCF_002878395.1 Capsicum annuum | reverse complement strand
AAGGATAAATAGCTAACACCCATGCACTACCACAACCTCAGCAAGCATAACCCCAAGATTTAGAATTAGCTACTCATAGACAAAAAGGGTAGAAATATACTAAAGTTGCCATTGACTTCATCCATGAGAAATAGAGAGAATGTAGTTCCAAACTTGAAATTTCAATAAATCTTCAATGGAAAATCACTAATTCTTCTTTGGGTCACATATATTTTTCACTCAACACTAGTATAATGTTCTTCTAAGATGAAAAGATAGGTGCTAAGATGAAAAGAGAGATGCTAAGATGAAATATGAAAGTTGGGTCTTGAAAAATAAGTTAGAAACCCTTCTTTAGGCCCCACTTCCACATTTGACAAAATTACAAAATTGCCACCTTACTCTTGATTTGCTTAAGCGGATCCAAAATAGATGGAGAGAAGATAGAGAACAAATTGATAGCAGCTCCAAAATAGATGCAAAGCGAATGATTCTTTTCCTTCATATTTGGCCTCTTGTTGACTTGAATGACTTGCCTATCTTTCCTTTTTTAGTTTTGCCTACATAAATGAGCATTAAGTAAGAGATTATTATCAAATAAATAGAAAAACATGATAATATAGGATTAAAAGGTGCTAGCAAGTCGTTAAATTGACGACTTATCATTCATAAAAGAAAAACTAGATCCTAACTTAATCAACATTCTAATAGAGACTAGATTTAGATGTATTATTGGGGTATATAGTACATCATGTATATATAAAGTTTGGTCACCACGTATTTTTAGTTTGCAGGTACCAATTTCTTTAACCTCCTCTTCAAAGTTATTTTCTACGCACTCTCATTTAGATCCTTGTGGAATTCATCATAAATCTATGAAAGCATCTTTATTCGTCACTACATGCTTGGTGGCTACTGAGTCTACAATCCACATAGAAAGTGATTCAGTTAAAAAATAGAATAAAAATATTTACATCACTATGTAAATTATTAATAAGATCTTGTACCTTTTTATGCTCAGGGCAATCACGAACAAAGTGTCCTTTATTCTCACAGTTGTAGCACTTGAGCTTAGTAATGTTACCTTTTTTTTCTTTGGAGCAGGAATATTTATCTCTCCTTTTTATTATTCTTAGGCTTTGTTGAAATATTTTTTCACATTCTTTTGAGATAATTCACCACGTTTGTGTTTTTTTATCATGTCCATATTTTGAATCTGAACTTGTCATATACACATTTGTAGCGACATTGTCTACTTCAAAGTGCTCTTCTTCGAGTTTCAAATGACGCTTAGCATATTTCATGATGTTGATGCAAACATTCTGGTTTAAGTGCATTTTCATATTTTCCCAGCTTTGGGGTAGGGAGTAAACTACAACTTGAAGTTATTGCTCTTCGATAAACACATGACCGACATCTTTCAATTCGTTTACCATATTTAACATATAGAGTAGATGCTTACACATCGTATGATCGGAACGTTTCTTACAAGTATCAAACTTAATAGTAAGAACCCATAACTTAGCAGCTGATGTATGGCCAAATGTTTCTTTTAATGCAGACCAAATGTCTTTTAACATTATCATACTTTTGAAATTCTCTCATGATATCATTATCCATGCTATTCAGCAATGTTATACGAGTAAGAGAATTCTTGTTTTTTCAAACTTGATATGCCTCAAGATCTTTCACATGTTGAGGGGTATCACCATTTTCAGAAAGTGTCATAGACACATTAAGAGCTTCAAGAGCTTCTTGCTTTTTTCAGGACATATTGAATTTTCATACTCCGCATTTCATAATTATCATGTTAAGCTTATCACCTTTATTAAGCTTGGCGATAATATTCTTTGCATCAGTTGACATACTGATTTAAAAAATTATAAAGTTTAGTGAGACAACTACGAACATTAATTTAGCCTAAATTCATGTACATAATAATTCTTAAAATAATCAACTATGCCAATATTTATTTCACATCAGGTTTAGATTCGAAAGTTCACTAAGTTTTTAATCATCATCCAAATTCCAATGTCATAAATCTAACACAATCAACCATCTAAGGACCACTTATCTTAAATTACCTAAATTGAAGATTAAACAAGCATAAATTCTATAACAGATATAGAAACACTTAATCAAGATATAATTGCATAAAATAATAAATTTAAATTCATACGAGTCATTACACAAAATAAAAGCACATTATCATGGTGATATTTTAATGTGAACAAGAAAAGATAGAATAAGATCTACTCGCAAGTTCAAAAGCAAGTAATTCCTCTTAGGCAGCCCACTACTAGAAAACTGTAAATTACATGGGGATTTTACCTAGGGAATAATATTGCAGGAAATACATGTGGATTTACCTACGAAAATATTAAATTCCTCATCATTAAAATATATTACTTGCAAATTATATATTTGCAATAAATCTCGTCGGTTAATGTGGCGCCATATTGCACAAATTTCGTACTTGTGACATTACCTGGAGAAATGTACTGGTGAGTATTTTATCTCTAGGTAAATCCGCAGTATATGGACAAATATATATATATATATATATATATATATATATATATTTTAAATTTGTAGAAAAATTCTCAGGTAATTTATCCTAC
>NW_025853800.1:0-3580 GCF_002878395.1 Capsicum annuum | reverse complement strand
TTTATTCGTATATTGACCTAGGATATATGGTATAGCATTGGCATATATTGAATGTAGCTGGGATAGGATAGTTCACCTTGATACTTTCTTTGTTTTGTTATGTTTGACTCTTGGACATGAACAAAATATTTGTCCCTTATTATTCTCATTGACTTATTATATGATTTCTGGACTCTTGAGTGTAGTTTCCGTTTTGTTTATATGTTGTATATATCTGCTTAATCTTTGGAGCTCAGTTGATATTTTCCTACTGAGTACTACTCGTTTGGTACTCATACTACACTTCTGCAGCCTGCAGATCATAGTACGGGTTATCGTCATTGATATGTGCATCGTGCGGAGGAACCCTGGTTTGGAGACTTAGAGTGAGCTCCTAACGTTCGGAGTATTACTTATTTCTCTCCTATGTATTAGACTAGTCTCTAAGTTGTATTCAGATATAAGTGGTATCCATATATTTCTCCTTGATATATCACTTTTGTACTCTTATATGTTTAGAAGCTCTTGTACTGATACCACTAGGTTTTGGGATTCTTCTATGTATTGATCTTTATTTTATATATTCTGTATTTTTTTCTTATATTATTGATTAGTCTGTTACTAGCCGTTCTGAACTACAGGTTTGTTTGCCTACTGGTGGCTTGTGGTAGACGCCATCATGATTTGAGAAACTGGGTTATGACAGGCTGAACCCTAAAGGGGGTACATAAACAGCCTAACATGCTACATATATGTCATATGGGTAGGTGGAGATGAAATTTCTAGTCCAAATTCACCAAGAATATGTTACAATAAGCTTGAAAACAATCTTGGGCATTTACCTTGCTTGTTTAAAAGGAAAGTAAAATAGACCATAAATTCCAGCTTAAGCATACATTAAGAAGTATAACATTTTGAAAAGAGAAAAAACAATTTAACTCAACTTAAGAGGACCTGATATGAGTTTTACAAAGAATATCACAAGTCCAAACAATCAACTATGATAAATCCTCTAAATACATTCATTAGGACTTGTCCGACGCCTATATAGCTCGAAATAGATAGCGATTCCCTTTTGTAGTTTTCTATCATGAATTCACTGAATTAATTGAAGAAAAAGTTCAATATGCATTTAATTTTCCATCAAAGTTGATCATACTAGATGATCATGGAGAGTACATGGAAATCATTAAAAACGATAATTGAAAATGTGATCACATATTACAGTTCTTGAAAGAGACGATAAGGAAGACTCTCACTGGAAAATATTACACAAGAGGGTTATCGTTTTCTTTCAAAATGTGAAAAAGGTATCGTTTTCCAAACCTTTAAATGTTAGGGGAATAAAGTGGGATTGACTCTTCTTTTTATCATCATAGTAGAGGCTTACGATGTGATGATGCTTCTGCATTTGAGAAGTGATTTTTTTTTCGGCTTAAAATAGTGTTGCACTGAATTTTATAATTGGATATATCCACAAGATTAGTGAGTCAGAAATACGTACGTTTAGATAAAGTGTTGGCATACCAGATTAGACAAGATTAGTACTCCCTCCGTCCATAAATAGTTATTCACGTTTGACTTGGCACATATTTTAAAAAATAATAAATAAAGGAGTGATTTTACAATATCACCCTTTAAATATAATAGATTTTGCATTGAAAAATGCAATGGGTGATGTAGTATATTTAATACTTAGGGTAAAATAGGTAAAAATAGATAACTTATCCATTGATTTTATAAATTCAATAAGTATTGTTGAACATCCCAAAATAGAAAAGTGGACAAGTAACGATGGATGATGGATGATGGATGAGGGCAGGATAAATAAGAGTGTATGATTTGGTAATTATATGCATAAACTTATCTACTTTTGTCTTCATGTAATACAAAAAAGGTTTAAGTCATTGATAAACCCTTAAACTTATTTCGAGATTTTACTTGGACCCCTTAACTCAGACATGAACTTATTGAACACTTAAATTATTCAAAATGTATGCCTATCAGATAGAAAATACTGATGTGGCAAGGAAAGTGTCCTTCAGTTTCATTAGGCGCGTAAATTGAATATCAAGTAATATTTTAATTTTATTTTTATTAAAAAAATTATACTTAAATTTGTTTCATCAATATAATTTCTAATAATAATAATTTCTTAATTTTTTTAAAAAAGCAACCCCCCTCCCTCCTCTAGTCGGCATGTTCTTCATCCAAAGGTTTTGTAAATCTTTTTTTTTTTCAAAAAAGAAAATCTTAGCAATTTCATTTCTTTTTAGTTTATCTATGGGGTGCGTTTCTGGTGTTGTTGTTTGGTTGACGACTGATCAAAATTGTCGAAGTTAGCGTTGATGGCAATGACATTTTACTAATAGAATTTTGCTGAAAATGATTTGATTTAGCGTGAATCAAAGTTTTGTAAGGAGGTTTAGAGCTCGCTGGTGGTTGATCGGAGGAATTTTATGATGGAATGTGTTTTCCAGCGAGACTCGCCGAAAAACTAGAACTGATGGGGTATATTATTGCTACTAAATTTACAAAAGAAAAAAAACTAACTTCACCAAGAATCAATTTTTCAAGTCCAAACAATCAATTATGATAAATCCTCTAAATACATTCATTAGAAATTGTCCTACGCCTATATTGGGCGAAATGGATAACGATTCCTTTTGTACTATTCTATCATGAAGTCATTGAGTTCATTGAAGAAGAGAAGGGTCAATTTTCGTTTGTAAAAGTTCAATATCCATTTATTTCTCCATCAAAGTTGATCATACTAGATGATCATGGAGAGCACAGGAAAATCATTAGAAATGATATTTGAAAACGTAAGCACATATTGCAATTTTGAAAGAGAAGATAAGGAAAACTCTCACAGAAAAATTAAATAAGGGAATTATCATTCCCTTTCAATATAGGGAGGGGGTATCATTTCTCAAGTATTAAATATTAGAGGGTATAGTGGGATTGACTCTTCTTTTTATCATCATAGTAGAGGCATACGATGTGATGATGCTTCAATATTAGGGAAGTGAATTTTTTTCCCCATAGAAATAGTGTTGCACTGAATTTGATGATTTGATATTTTATTTTATTATTTTATTATATAGAAGAGTGAGTTGGAGGACAACTAAGGTATAATAGTAATTTCAAAGTTATTTCATTGGGAAGGGTCAAAAATACCTCTCTACTTTCATAAATTGGCTAAGTTTGCCCCTGGTTAAACTATGAGGTCAAATATACCCTTGTTGTTATCAAAGTGTACAAATATACCCTTCATTTTAACGGTTTTACACGTAGACTAACAATTGAGTGAGGTGAACCTCATGTGGTATGTCACCTCAACGCCAATTGCATATATTCTTTTTCATTTAATTGTTCTTTTCTTCTTTACTGTCCATATCTATGCCTTCCATATCCATCCATCTTCTCCAACTGACAACCAACACAACCTTCTCAATTTTCTACTCTGGTGGTATGAGCTTGCACAAAAAGTGATTAATATCACATATTGGTAGAAAGTATTCTTAATTATAATAACAACAATTGTCTTTTAAATTGTTGAACTTGGAGTTAATTATACGTAACTATTGTCTAAATAACT
>NW_025853799.1:0-2602 GCF_002878395.1 Capsicum annuum | reverse complement strand
AGCTATATGATGAACTCATGATATACCCACATGTTCAAAATGACTCCTATGCTAAAGCTATGTCTGTACTGATTTGGTGGAATGCTCATAAGTATGGATTTGTAAAATTATGATATGTTAGCATGAATTCCTATTCATGTGTAAGCTCATGACTTGCAATGCTTCATGAAATCCCTCAATGATAATATTATGAACTGTTGACTATAGTCATGTGTTCAAGTAGTGTCATGTCTTATTTATTTTCATGCTATCGAGTCCTTTTCATGCTATCGAGTCCTGGGGGTATTTAATACCCGATAATTTAGCTGTGTGCCTAGAGACAATGTTAGTTTTCAAGATAACCTCAGTCAAGCCACGATCAGTAGAATTCAGTCAGTCTCCGAACTCAGGAAAACTCATTAGTATTCAGTTCAGTCCTCAGTAACACAGTCAGTTAATAGTATTCAGTAATATTCCGTTAGTCAATGAAATTCAGTGAACTTAGTTCAGTTCAGTCCAGTGTCTATTCAGATGGGAGTAGGATTCAGCACCGAGTGAACCCAAGGATGGAAACTTACCTGCCAGCAGAGAGTGTGATTCTTAAAAGCAGTCCTTGCGTTCCAGAACTATGTAGCCAGCGTAGGTTTAGACATCAAAACCTATCAGATGAAGGTTGATGAGGTGGCTTAACTTGTTAGATGAGGGTCCCACCATTCTCATTTGAGTACCGACAAATGAGGGTCACTCACAGCTTGTCCTTACTAGTGGCGCGGTATTGACACCCTTTTAATTTGGGTTATAGATTGGACCCCAACTCAGTTATAATATCTTATTTGGGGCATGTCAGTTAGATGACTACCTCCCATAGTCTCAATCTCAGTTTTCAGTAAAGAACTAAGATAGTTCTATAGATTTTAAGATAGTCAGATACAGTCACTCAGCTTAGTACGGAACTCAGCTAGTTCCATTAGAATCAGGACTGTGAAACACAGTCACTCAGTTATTAGTAATTCATGTTATCAGTAAACTGAGTATAAAGAATCCTTATAATTTCAGTTATAGTTATGTATTCATGCATGTATCCTCACGTAGGCATGTTCATGTTATCCAGTCAGTCTAGTTCATGCATATGAACCCTTGCATTCAGTCTTACCTCACTTTGCGTACCAGTACATTCACACATACTGATGCATACTTTTTTTATGCTATGTTATTTTATACCATAGGTTCGGACGCTCAGGTTCCCGATCGCGCTTAGCAGCTCAGATATCAGTAGTCGGAGTCAGTGGTGAGTCCTCATATTTCGAGGACATGACTATTTCATTCTTTCAGTATTTTAGTACTTAGTCATTTTTAGTAGATGGAGTTAGTTGGGGACATGTCCCATCATCTCCGCAGTTCAGACAATTTAGAAGCTTTCAGACTATAGCATGTTCAGATAATTATTTCAGTTTTGATATTATCATACCTTGTTCAGACATTGTTTTTATTCAGTATTGTTTAGTACTTGAACCTTATGGCAAGTTTTCCGCCAGATTTCTACATTTATTTCAGTTATATTGTTATTACAATATTACTATTATCCAGTGCTCAGTTACAGATATCAGTCATGGGTTAGCTAGTGGTCCTTCGAGATTATTAGCACCGTGTAGCGTCCGGGGTACAAAACTCAGGGCGTTACAGAAAACTAGCATACATCCTCCTTCTTCTTGGAGGAATCCATCTTTGTGCATCATGGTATATTCATTAATCATATACCACACATTAACTATTAGATGGACAATGTATGATTCCTGACTTAGAACCAACTTTGAGGGAAAATTAATCATAATTTATTGATTTGATACATACAAGTACTTTTTTACATAATATTTCAAACCAGCACATGAAGCTTTTGTTCTCAATGGTTTAAATATTTATTGACGGCATTCGATACTAAACCATGATCTTCAAGATGAATTGTCTTGATTGCACAATCTAAAAGTTTTGCTCTTAACTCAGTTTTATTGAGCAAGCAACTTTATGAATGTCAAACTGCAGGTTGACAATAAACGAACATGTGATCATCTTATATTAATGCATCTTAATAGATCACATAACTGGTGAACAGGCTCATATTCACCTTTTATACTTTTCAGATTTTAAACGATCCAATCCCAATATTAGTTGGTTCAACCAACTTATTATGAGAATAAATAACATTAAAAGTAATGAAGAATTTTCTAATTTTCCAATATATGTTACATACCCAATATGCACATCTTTGGGATATCGTAATCATTCATATCAATTTATGAACTCTTATACTAGTAAACTCCAAGTTTACCATGACATGTACCTTTTTTCTTTAGTAAATTTCAGATTTATTACTACATGAATAAATTTCAGATTTACTACTTCAGAAGTAGATTTCACAATAACTTTTCTCTTTGGAAATGAGTTGTGATACCATCACAATCAAGTACACATTTGCATTAATAAGCTTCTCATTCCCTAGGAATGGAATATAATCATGCCTTAAGCGTATCAAATTATGATAGTTACTACAAAAAAAAATTGAGGCATACATATGATTTATTGCCACCACATTCAATTCAAGTAATGGAGCATATTTGATGGGACA
>NW_025853798.1:0-3142 GCF_002878395.1 Capsicum annuum | reverse complement strand
TCACATTCAATCCAAGAGCTGCCTTCCTTTTTATGTGAAGTTTTCCTTTGCTGTCCACAGGTCCCCAAAGTGCTGAAATCTTCCTCATTAGTACCTGAAAAGCATGCTAATCACATAGGTCAGCTCACTTAACTAAAAATAGACTAAAAGTGCAAGAATTATGTATTTTATTCTCAAAACTTAGCTAAAACATGGGTAAGTTATGGTGCTTAGACGTATAAATACGCCCAACATCAACATAAACATGAGGTCATCTTAAGGAGTAGTCTAGATTATGATATCCTTATTCTAAGAACTCATCATGATACTATCAGGATTCGATACTATCATACTCAGGGTGTCTAATCCACATGGCTAAACATGATATAATTGTGCATAACAATAGAATCATAAGATAAAAGAGCCCAAAAACATACCTCAAGTCTCGACACCAAATCAACGACCAATCTGTCATAAGCTAGCCATAATAGTTATCATAATAATAATATTAACAATATCAATAACAGTGCGAATAATCGGCTACTCCGAACAACCAAGTACCTAACCGAGACTATGCATACCCCCAAAACCCCAGACTCGGAAGGTACAATCAACATACAATAGCACAAGGAATATAATTCACCCATATTTATGAAACTGTCCCATACTGGTAAATATACATAATTGCATACTGGTGATAGGCAATGCTAATATAAGAATGAACTCAAGGTATACAATCAGTACCATAACTCATCATAACTGTCATCATCATGACAATCATCATCAAAATCAACCTCCGGCCTTGCCGGATATTAATGTGTCATCATAATATCCTCCGGCACTGCCGGGTATCAATATCATCATAATAGAATCCTCTGGCCTTGCCTAGTATCAATATCATCATAATAGCATCCTCCGGCGTTATCGGGTATCAATACCATCATCATAGAATCTTCTAGACTCGTCGGGTATCAATATCATCACAATATTATCCTCTGGCTTTATAAGTATCAATATCATCACAATATTATCCTCCAACTTTATTGGATATCAATATCATCACAATAGTTTCCTCCAGCCTTGACGGGTATCAATATTATCACAATTACCATTACAGAATAACATATACTACTATACTCATGAACATAATCATATCACCACAAAGTTATCTATCTAGGCAATACTTCCCAACTACTCGCTATTAGCTAACCAACGCTATTTATAATGAAACCACTAGTTTACTATTCATTACATGACCTCTAGTTATTTGTATAAATATTATACTTTTTCAAGGGATAGCAACTAACAATTATTCATTAGATAGCCGACCTCTAACATCTAGCCAAGGTTTATCGCACGACCATAATCGCCATTTATCCCCTATTCAATATTATCAACTAATCATCATTTAATCGCTAAAAATTGTTAGACAATATATAACCACTTATCATCTAACCATCTTTATTAACTGACACCATTCATTGACTAACTATCATTAACCAACTAATCCTTATTTAACTATTCATTAATCAACTATTTAGTAATTATTTATCGTTATTAACTAGCCATCTCTTATTTCCAACGTCGCTTATTATATAGCATCATTAATACACAACTCCTCATTTAACAACTAATTGACATTATAAACGTAGGCATAAATATCACTAATCTTCGCCTATGCTAAATCTAACATCGTCATTTGCCACAAATCAACCATATCTAACTACCGTATAGCCTAACCCTTAATTAAGGAGAACAATCATAAAATCATATTTCATCTAGAATCGCATAGGTTACCAATACAATAATTATGAAAGTACCAAATTTATGCATGTCATCACCAGTATCTAATCAAATAAGTTGTAAGCAACATACTGCATCTTGCTCCATCCCATAACGGAGAGATACGTATATAAAATATGTATATAAATCCATAAAATGTAATCGTATCCTTTACAATAATAAGAACTTCTCGGATATCCAATAATTACCATAACATTGCCCTTGGACCAATGACATATCCAAAATAATCACATCATAATTACGACCTTAGGCCCATATACATATTCAAAACTCATATAAATAATCATATTTATAAGATATAACATATCTCTAACCATCTCACACATAGGAGGCATCTCACATATATGAGGCATAATATCAATAAGTATGTAGTCATTCTCTCACACAAGAGGCATCTCATATCTAGGAGTCATAATATAAATAGACATGTAATAATCTATAGGATATCTTATATCAAAAGGTCAAACATCATGACTATGAGAAATATCATCTCTAAATGCTCAATATAACTTCCACAAGAAGTATCATAGCCATAGCTCAAAACCCACAATCCCGGGAACATCAATACAAGCTACCAAGATACAAAGTAACCTTATACTAAGGTTTACTAGCCTTATCTAGGTCTAACATCTACAACTAAGCCTACACGATTAATAGAATTCTAGGCCTAAGTAGGCCGGACGATCCCACTTCTAATCCTCAATTTCCATAATTAGGCACACCATGACCCAAACTAGGTTAAGGTATAGAGTCCAACTTTTAGATGTCATATGAGCCACATTCAAGCCTAAGATAACAACTTCAACTAGAAACAAGGGTACTCAGGTCTGTTCTACCCAAGATACGATTCTAAGACAATAACACTAGTCCAACAAGGTCAAATCCAAAATTCATGCTTTAAATTCTAAAAACCACAACCAAAACATATCATTACTTCGCAACTATGCTACAACTAATCTAAACTAAAGAGAGAAGGAATTAGGATTCAAAAGGCTTATAAATATATCCTCTTACCAATCAAAAACCCTCATCTAATCCCTAAAGTATCAAGAATCAAGGCTAAGTTAATCTATGCATAATCAAGCCTATCATCCACATTCATACACAATACATATCACACATCATATATGAAGAGGAGTAGACAGAGGCCTACCTCGAAGCCGAACGATAAAACTTCACATCATGCACCATATGCTTGTCTTCACTTCACAATCCCCAAAATGCCATCACACTGACAAAACCATAATATACTCATCAATACGAATCTATCAATACCCATATTTCACTATTGTGCTTCGAGTCCAAAAATGATACCAAAACCCCCAAGGCGTTCCCACATATAAAAAGTGAGTTTTTGAGA
>NW_025853797.1:0-2439 GCF_002878395.1 Capsicum annuum | reverse complement strand
CCAAGTCATTGTATGTTTATATGTGGATGATATGTTGATCATCAGTAGAGATATTTCTGACATAAATGCAACAAAACTAATGCTCGAGAGCAAGTTTGATATGAAGGACCTTGGAGTTGCAGATGTGATCTTAGGTATAAGAATCCATCAAACTCCACTAGGTTTGGCATTGTCACAGTCTCATTATATCGAAAAGCTACTTGACAAGTTCAAGTATATAGAATTCGGTATTTCCAAGACTCCATTGGATGCGAGCTTTGCACTTCAAAAGAATGGAGGTGAAAGTGACTTGCAATTGGAGTATGCAAGAGTATTGGGATGTTTAATATATATAATGAACTGTACATGACCAGACATAGCATGCGCTATCAGTAAATTAAGTCGGTACACGAGTAATCATGACAAAACTCACTAGAATTTCTTGGAAGATATTATGTATTGGCCCAAGCCAGTGGCACCAGTATGTATACACTATGATAGCCAAGCAGCAATAGGTAGGGCAGAGAGCATGATGTACAACGTTAAATCTCGTCATATGAGACGAAGACATAATACCATTAGAGAACTTCTCTCTAGTACAATTATCACTGTAGACTATGTAAAGTCAAAGGATAATGTGTCGGATCCACTTACAAAAGGCCTATCTAGAGAAGCAGTAGTAAAGACATCCAAGGGAATGAGTTTAAGGCCTAGGACAAGTCAACATGGTGGTAACTCTACCTAGCAGAATGGAGATACCAAGAGCTAGGTTCAAGTAGATCAAAAAAAGTTGTGTCTGACAGGTTCAACATTGTCAGTTACCCAACCCATTCTCATGATGTAGACAATATATAGTAAACTAGGATAAGACTTAAGGTGAAAAGTCTTTTAATGATTATCTAAATTTGGTAGATTTGACCAAATAGTTTAATCTACAGGATTGAACGTTTAGAAATCACCTATGCGAGGGTGAAGTGAAAGCCGCTTCAAAGAGAATGTTAGTAAAGGCCTATTTTTTAAGCTCTCATGAAACTGGGACGTGTTCAGGGCTGAAAAGAACAAAACCATAAGAACCATAAATGGTAAAAGGCTGGTTGTGTGACATGTATTGTCTAGGTGTACATTAATGCTCGATGGCTCAAAGATATCAAATCTACCGATTGATCGAGTGCATCCGATGCGTGTTCACTATGGAAAGTTCAAAGGGAAACCCACTTATCCAGATGCAATCAGTCTTTGATTAATGATCACATACTTGTCTGTAAAAGTTTTACAAAAAATCAGCCATTCCCATTCATGTGGGGGATTGTTGGGTTCTATAAGTGTGTTGAATGGAAAATGGATAAATCAAGTGGAAGAGAAAAAAATTGAGTTAACACTAAAAATGGAAAGTGTACTCAATTTTGGCAAGCTTTCTCTTTATCCCACATTGGTGGAAGAAGAGAACTTGAGAGTGTTTATAATGAGAAACACTTACTCCACATGGAAAGTGAGGCAAGAAATAGATGATGCCTCATGCCATCGTCGTCGTCGCTCGCTCGGCTTCGGATTTGGATTTAGATTTGGAAAATGATCGATCGATGAGATCTATCTTTTTTGGACAAAATGCAGTAAAAAATTTTTGTACTATTTCGGCCTCCATTTATATATATAGATGCAGTAATAGTGTTTTAGAACTGATGCGTCTGTTCGAAATGATGTTACAGAAGGTTGCACTATTTTAGATTGTTGCTTCTGTTACAGAAGGTTGCACTGTTTCAAATTGTTGCTTTTGTTATAGAAGATTGCACAATTTCAAAAAGTTGCAACTCTTCAATGAAAGTACACACTGTTTCAGTGAACTAGTGCACTATTTCAGAAAATTACTGCATTGTTTAACTGAATAGACATGCATTTTCTAGAAGAGTCACACACCTCTAATATGAACCAATGCCATCTTTTCAAAGGGGCATCTAGTGGCTATATAAACCTGGTTTCATCCACAGGTTTATGAGATAGAAAATACAGAAATTTTTAGATTAAAAACTTCCTCTTCTTGTCTTAAAAATACTCTAAGTGTGATCATTCAAACTATGAGTGTGTTCGATGAATCCGCCTATTTGAGGTACCGCTATAGTTAGATTGAAGGCCATTTTATCCTGGGAGAAAGATTCCATAACCTCGGGTACAGTGAGGGGAATTATTCCTTAAGGAAAGTCTGTGAACTCGGACGACTTGGCCTTAATCATTTCTGTTTCATCTTTATTTTCTAAAAAATAAATACATCTCTTGAAAGGTCTTTTTGATCTTGTGTTGAGGGTGTTTAATACTTCATGGTGTTCTTGTTCATACTTGAACTCAAGTTGAAGTTTTTTTTCTGTGATACAGATTCTACGTACCAGTATGTACTTTTTTACATTTACATTTACATTTACATCCCCGTTCCAGCTGCTTAGTACTTTTTTAATGCTCCTAGGTTCT
>NW_025853796.1:0-1127 GCF_002878395.1 Capsicum annuum | reverse complement strand
GGGAGCACAATGGCTATTTTATACAGGTGAATTTGATCCTCCTGTCTTTGCTTATGTAGGATTGTTGTTGTTATCTTTTATGTATTTGGGTACAAGAATCTGTATATAAGAAACACAAACTTCAACACTAGTTCAAGTCCAAGATAAAAACACTTATGGAGTTCTGTAACACCTTCAACACTAGATTACGAATAATCTATCTAAGAAGTGTGTTAAGATTCAGAAAAGAGATGAAACAAAATTTAAGACCAAGTTCTCTGAATTCATGGAGTGTCTTTAAGGAATAATTCTCCTCACTGTACCCGAGGTTTTGAAATCTTCCTCCCAAAATAAAATGGCCTTCAATCCGAACAATAGCGGTACCTCAAATTGTTGGATTCAGCGAACTCACTCAACGGTTTGATAGATCACACAGAAAGTTTTTCAAGACAAGAAGAGAGTTTGTATTTCATAAAATTCGTACCTAAAATTGTGGATGAAAGAAGGTTTATATAGCCAACATGTGCCTCTTCTGAAAAGTGACAATGGTTCACTTAAAAGGTGTGACCTTTCTAGAAAAGCCATGTCTGTTCGTCCAAAGAATGTGAGGCATACCATTTCATGAATCAGTGTATCATTTCGTTGAAGGGTTGCATCCCTTCGTTTCAGCACTGCACTATTTCGAAACATTATTTCGAAATCTGCATGCATGCATATAAATGGAATATCATCGATCGATCATTTACCAAATCCGAAGCCGAGCCGAGCGACGACGACGACAACGCGAGGCATCTCTTATTTCTTGCCTCACTTACCATGTGGAGTAAGTGTCCCTTATTTTGAACACTCACAAGTTCTCTTCTTCCACCAATGTGGGAGAAATAGTGAACTTTCCAATTTGAAAGTACACTTTCTAAATTGGTGTCTCCGTTCTCCACCATTTTTCCTCCATTTTTCATTCATACTTCTTCATATACTTTGAACCCAACAATCCCCCACATGAATGAGAAATGACTATTTTTCGTAAAACTTTTACGGACAAGTATGTGACCATCAAGCAAAGACTGATTGCATTGGGATAAGTGGGTTTCCCTTTGAACTTTTCGTAGTGAACATGCATCGGATGTACTCGGTCAATTGGTAGATTT
>NW_025853795.1:0-5171 GCF_002878395.1 Capsicum annuum | reverse complement strand
ACTTCAAGCCATTTGACTACAAACATTTTGTACTAAATAATGACAAGGAGAATCTTGGAAAATTTGATCCAAAAAGTGATAAGGAAATATTTTTTGAATACTCATCCACTAGCAAGGCTTACAGAATCTCCAATAAAAGAACACATGTGTGGAAGAATGTGTTCATGTTGTGTTTGATAAAGCAGGAAATGGCAGCAAAGGAAAAAACCCTGATGATGATTAAAGAAACCCCATAAAGGTTCCAAAAAATAAAAATGAAGGTGATGATGATACTGATGCTGACTCATAAGACTATAATCAAGACTCGAAGATGAAGATGTAGAAATTTAGTGGAATGATGGTACTTCACTAGCCCTCCTTCAGATCCTGGTCTTCCGTCTAGTAAAGGAAATGACCAGTTTTCTGAGGGTAACACCTCTATGAGACTTGGTCCAAGCCATCTTACTCCCTTCAGATCCAGTTGGAAGCATCAGTCCTTACATTTTTTTGACAATCTATTATCTCCTATGAACTTAGGCATGCAAACTAGAAATAAAGCCAAGAACCTTTGTGCTTTCTCTATATTCTTGTAACAAAATATAAAGAAGGAATTGAAGGATGCAGATTAGATCAATGCAAGAAGATCTCCATCAATTTAAGAGAAGCAAGGTTTGAAACCTGATCCCACAGCCTTCAGATAGAACTATTATAGGACCAGGTGGGTGTACAAAAATAAGGTAGATAAGCATGGGAATAATATCGGGAACAAATCTAGTCTTGTTGTAAAAGTCTATAATGAAGAAAAATGAATAGATTATGATGAAACATCTGCTCCAGTTGGTAGAATGGAGGAAATTCAAATTTTTATTGTCTTTGCCTCCTACATGGAATTCAAACTATTTTAGATATATGCAAAGAGTGTCTTCTTAAATGGTTTTCTTAAATAAGAGGTATTTGTAAAGCAACCTCCAGGTTTTGAAAATTATAATTTACCCAATCATGCGTTCAAATTAGACAAAGCCCTATATGGATTGAAGCAATCTCCCAGAGCTTGGTATACAAGGTTGTCTAAGTTCTTATTTAATAATGGGTTCAAAAGAGAAAATATTGACAACACACTATTCCTGAAGGTAAGAGGAAGAAATTTGCTCATTATCCAAGTTTATGTGGATGATATCATATTTGGAGCTACAACTAGCTCTCTTTGTGATGAGTTTGCTAGGTTGATGAGCAGTGAATTTGAGATAAGTATGATGGGAGAACTACATTTTTATTGGCTTTCAAATCAAGTAGGATGTAATAGGGACTATTGTATATCAGTAGAAGTACATTCAGGACTGCTCAAGAGGTTTCATATGGAGGGGGCAAAGCCTATTGACACTACTATAGAAACCTTCTCTAAAATGAACTTAGATGAAAGTGGTCCTTTAATAAATGAAACTATATATAGAGGAATCATTGGTTTATTTCTATATCTGATAGCTACCAAACCTAACATTATATTTAGTATCGGGATATGTGCTAGATTTTAAGCTAGTCCAAAGAAATCTTAGTTGAAGGTTGCCAAGAGGATCTTGAGATATCTTAAAGGGACCTCCAACTAGGTTCTAGGTTCTCTTGTATCCTACTGGTGACAATTTCAACCTGGTTGGATATGCTAATGTTGATTATGTTAGATACTTTATTGATAGGAAAAGTACCTCAGGAATGCCTCATTTCCTTGGATCATCTTTGATATCTTGGGTTACTAAAAAGTAGAACTCAATGGTACTCTCTACTACTAAGGTTGAATATGTTGCAAGTCCCTCATGTTGTGCTCAACTACTGTGGATAAAGCCATAAATTAAAGACTTTGACATTCTCTCTGATTGTGTGCCCTTATTTTGTGATAACACAAGTGCTGTTAATATGGAAAAAAATCCAATTCAATATATAAGAACCAAACACATTGACGTAAGACACCATTTTATGAGAGCTAATATGGAGAAGAAGCTAATCAAGATGGTGTTTGGAAGTACTGAAGATCAAATTGCTGACATCTTTATAAAGGAACTTGGTAGAGAAAAATTTGAAAGAAATAGGACAAAGCTGGGACTGATGAGACCAAATTGACTGTGTTGATCTTATTCATCCTTTAACTATGGATATGACTTGGTAAGAAGGTATCCAGGCTAGATGATTTTTCTTTTGTCTAACTCAGTCTTATATCTTTTGAAGATATACACCCTTGTCAAGGAAGAAAAGATAGGGAGAAAGGTAAAATTGCTCAAGTGTTGTGTACTCAAACCATCATGTAGGGACTAGGTTCTCACACTCTATTCTTGAATAGTGGCCATAATTCTATTGACCAATAAGAGTGCCATGTTAAATGTCACACTAAAAAATATCACTTTTAATTGAGTTTGAAATTAATCCTGATCCTCTACTTGACTGTCCTGAAATATCTACTCCCTCATTCTTCTCATTGCTCAAAGGGAGAAAAGGTACAACTATTGCACCATTTCTTGTTGATAGGGGTTACCACAATTGACGGGTATGCACACACAGACAAAAAATATATATATAATAGGGTGAGAATATTGGTATCTCTGAACTATATAACCTAGTTCCAAATTCTCTTGTGGACCCTTCTCTCACAAGCCCTAGTATATCTAGTTTTCTCAAGGGTTGTTTTTCTCTGTGCGTATGGCACTGCTGCTTTCTCTTATTATGAACCTTTTTGTGAATAGTGTTTGATACTTTCTTCTTGGTCCCTACATAAGTTCTTTTTGTGTTGTCTTCTCTTTTCCTTATCTAATCTTGCCTGCACATGTAAGTTTAGCCTCAATGGCCATGAGTTAACATATATGTTTATCTATGCTTGGTTTACTACTTAACCTCTTTAGAATGCAAAAAGAGAGAAGTTTAGGCATAGCTGGCCATACCTTTTTGGGGTGTAAAGAGGAAACAATGATGGTGAATGAAGACAACAAGGTTCTCACACTCAGGGGGGACCTTAGATGCGCATAGACAGGGGAACAAGTGGAGGTAAAGGCTCATGTGCATGTGTTGATGCTTAGGTGTATCGGTGATAGGGGGAACAGGTGGAGATAAAGGCTTGAGGGCATGTTTTATTGAGTCCTAATGTGTATGCTATGTATTGTTTGGACTCTTGAAGAAGTTGAAGACCTGCATGGGTTTGTCATTATCAAAAAACAGAAATTATTAATTCCTTATTTTTGATGATTGACAAATTGTAAGTTGCGTACCTATTTCCTTGATATTTTGTAATGACAAAGCTCCTATTACGTAGGGAATAGGTTGGACTTACCTTTCACTATCACGGTCAACCTCAAAGCTGAACAAAAGTACAAAAAGTTGGTGAAAAGCTATTACCACCTCTTTATCTCAACCAATGGGATTCCTCCTAGGTTTTCCTTTGTCATACATATATTTCTTATCTTCTCAAACAAGAAAACCAAGCTTCCATATACTTACAACATATATCTCTATTGAAGCTCTTGGATCAAAATTTCATTTTGCAATAGGGAACTGATAGCTCATCAAGTTGTACTTTATTTTTTTGTTGTATTTGAGTCTTTATACTATGATCTTAAACCTTTCCTACTTCTACGTGTATGATTATTAGTAGGTGTTTTGGTGTAAACATCAATTCTTTATAATCATCTAGAGTTAGGTGATTTTCAAGGTAGAGTTAGTTTGTTCTTCTGGTTAGAGTTAGTTGGTGTGTTGATACAATAGAATTATTGTATGTTTTTCCTTGTGATAGAGTTATTACTAGGAAGACAAGGATTAGGAGTTTAATTCTTGGAGTTTATAGTTTGTATTCAAGTTAATTGGATATTGTTGAGCTTCATATCCTTGGAGTTTAGAGTTTATATTCCAATTATTTAGATATTGTGGAGCTTTAGAAACCATGTAGGCAGGTCATGGTTTTTCTTCCTTGAGCAAGGAGTTTTCCTATAAAATTTCTAAATCTGTTATTTCCTTTCTCCATATACTTTGTTATTAAGCTTTCTCCTAGTTCTTACTTTTTGAATCTGTTTGGGACCAGGTCCCAAGTTGATGAACAACTCACTGCAACTCTTCAGTCTCTCCTTCCTTCATGGTGAAGGTTTTATACAGTGCAGTAAGCATGCCAATATTTGACTCCTCTATTTGGATTGTCCCTCATGTGTTGTTCTCAAACAATCCCAAATCTCTTTGCCAAACTTGGATGCAGAAATCCTATTATACTAATCAGGTACTATGCCACACACAAGCAGTTTCTTTGCTTTGTAATTTATTTTAATCTTTTTACAATCATCTGCATCATACTCCCTCCGAGTCTTGGGAACTAATTTGGTAACCTCCCCTTCCTTAACTTCTGTAATAAGAACATATGGACCATCCAAGATAACATTCATTAATACACTATCTTCCACTATTATGAAATCATAATTTTTGTTTTCCATCATCTATAATATTGACCATTGAATCTTAGTGGTCTAGTGGTAGACTTTCCTTCTTCCAAGTTTGGTAGAGCTACTATTTTAGAGCTAGATCCTCTCTAGGTGTTACCCTTCTAGAGAGAGCTAGATCTTGTACCAATTGATGAAATATATCAGTCCATCAAATACAACAGGACCTGGTCCCTAACTTAGCAAATGTAGTACAATAAAGATAGAAAGAACATCAATGCAATAATGTAAAGAACACTCAATTTTACATGGAAACATTTTTGCTCAAGAAAGGTAAAAACCACAACCTGCGATTAAGATTTCCAAAGCTTAACTAATCTTCAAGCAACCAAGTAATTACAAACTTCACTAATCACTAACTCTTGCAATAACTCTATTACAACCAAGTAATTACAAACTCCACTAATTAATACCTCTTGTAATAACTCTATTACAAGATATGTATGGTAACTCTACCACACCTTCAACTGACTAACTCTAGCCATTGATCCTAGATATCTCTATCTAGGACTCAACACCACCCACGATAGTAAAACTCACTTGACTAACTTATACACGACTAGAACAATCAACTCTAACTACTTCGACTCGAGCTAAGACTTGGACAACCTACACATCTACTATTGTTATAAAAAGGAGTAGATATACAATATGAGAGCAAAACACAAACATTCAATACACAACAATACTAAGTGAGCACTTGATCAGGTCCCTCGATGATGTATGAGTTGT
>NW_025853794.1:0-1726 GCF_002878395.1 Capsicum annuum | reverse complement strand
GCAATCTCTAATCCCAATTTCAATTTTAACCCAAATTCAGACCCAATTTTTAATTTATAATATAATCCTTTTAGTTCTTAAATCACAGTCGTTGATATGATACGATCAACAACTGAGATTAAATCATCCTCTTCTTCCCTTTTAAACAAAACCATGACCAAACCCTAACATATTCACCAAACCCTAACATATTCTACTCTCTTCCTCTCTCTGCTAGCAGCCATGGCTGTCGTCGACCGCCATTTCTTCCACCACAGGCATAACCACGAACAGAGAAGCCTCCCCTCTCCCTATACCCTTCCTTTCTCTTGCTTCATTTTTCGCCGATGAAAAGTGCCACCATCACCAACAGCCCTATCCATCAGCCGCCACCGTTCTCCGGCCAACCGATGCCACAGCTCCTGCCAGCCCATCTAGCCGCTGCCACCGGCTTAAATAGCTGTAAGCGAAATGTCGCCCACATGTAATGTCGGCCCACTTTATTGTACTATGTTATTATTTTTCTTTTGATGTTCAGCTGTTTTTCTTTTAATTCACGGTTCCTTAATTTCAAACTAGTGCTTTAGAAAAAAAAGTCTTATTTTTATTTTCAAATTATTAATCTTTTCCATAATTATTGAATACAAATTTGAATTTTCTATTTACTCTTAAGCAGATTCGATGCAAAAATTATGTTGGAAAAGCAGCAAAACAGACGGGTTGTATTTGTTGGGGATTCAATTGGAAGAAACCATAGGATTCTCTTATCTGCTTGTTTTCTTCTGCAGTTCCTGATACTGCAGTTCCTGATAAAAGCAAGATATATGAAGTTAATGGAAGTCCTATTACAAAGTACACAGGTTTCTTATTTTTGTTTTCAAATTATTAATTTCTAATACTAATGAATATATTACCTAATTGAACTACTCTAATCAGCTCCTTAACTAGTTCGATCAAAAAAATAAAAAATAAAAAACTAACCAACACTAGCACACAAGGACAACAATATCCATATATTTTGGAACATATACATTGCATCAACTGATCATAATGCTGAAAGGATGAAAACAAATACTACCACAAATTACAAAATAAATATACTAGAAAAGCATTCTGGAGCCAGTGATTCTTTTATTATGGAAAAAAACAAACATCAAGCAAATAATAGTTAACACTTCGGTTTATTTTTTCAAATTTCAATTTTGTTCCATTTTCACATAGAAACCACAAAACTTGGATTGACTTAAAATGTGAATTAATTATTTGAAAATAGTTAAGTGTAATGACTTGAAATGTGAATTAGTTATTTGAAAATGGTTAAGTGTAGTGACTTGAAATGTGTACTAGTGACTTGAAAATGGTTAAGTGTAGTTACTTGAAAATGGTTAAGTATAGTGACTTGAAATGTCAATTAGCTATTTGAAAATGGTTTGAGTGTAGCGACTTCAAATGTGTACTAGTGACTTGAAATGTGAATAAGCTATTTGAAAATTATTAAGTGTAGTGACTTGAAAATAATTGAGTGTAGTTACCTGAATTCAGAACTTGTGACTTGAAAATGATTAAGTATAGTGACTTGAAATGTGTACTAGTGACTTGAAAATGGTTAAGTTTAGTTACTTAAAAGTGGATACGTATAGTGACTTGCAATGTGAATTAGTTATTTGAAAATGATTAAGTGTAGTGACTTGAAATGTGTGCTAGTGACTTGAAAATGGTTACTACGTGTAGTTATTTGAAAATGGTT
>NW_025853793.1:0-3422 GCF_002878395.1 Capsicum annuum | reverse complement strand
ATTTTTATGCAGTACGTTTCTATTTATTAGCTAATAATTTTTTGTAATGGATAATATATATTTAAATTCAAATACTTTTAGATATTAGTTAGGAGTCTTTTTTTCCCCTCTTTTATTTTCAAATTAAATTTTTAAATATTCTTTAATATAAAATTTTTGTTACAAACTTAATAGTTTTGTCCTAAGAATTGCCACGTGGCTTAACCAAAGCTTGCCACGTGGCTTCTTCTTGTGCTTCGTCCTCTGCTTTATAATATATATAGATAGATATGACATTTATGAATTAGAAAATTAATAAAATTTAATTTTTTAAAAAAGTAAATAGATATTTATGAAATGCCTGCTTCAACTACTTCAACCATAATTTTTCTATATCGACCCTAAGTAATTATTATAAGTCATCTAAGTATTAAAAAATTAATTATATTTAATAAATAAAGTAAAATAAACATAAAATGATAAATTAACTCCTGATGTTTTAAATTAATTTGATATCTTATATGAGGCTCACTCAATAAAATTTCACAAGTATTTTTTATAGCAATTTTGCTATATCACTTCTAATTAGTTATTATGAGTCATTTAAGGCGTGCCGATTTCGCTACTTCAATCGTGTTACTATATATAAGTGTGAGTAGCAGTTGCTGGAAGTAGGCAATTGACTGTTGTCATTCTTGCTTCCAACTGCCTACTTGCTCCGTGATTTTACTATATCACCCCTAATTAATTATTATATGACATGTACGTATTAGAAAATTAATAAAATTTAATTTGAAAATAAAATAAAATAGATATTTATGATATGTATGCTTCAACCGTAATTTTACCATATCGCCCCTAAGTAATTATTATAAGTCATCTAAGTATTAAAAAATTAATAATATTTAATAATAAAGGTAAAATAAACATAATGATAAATGTAAAATAAACATAATGATAAATTAAATCTTAATGTTTTAAATTAATTTGACATCTTATATGAGGATCATTTAAAAAAAATTCACAAGTATTTTTTTATAACAATTTTGCTATATCACTTCTAATTAATTATTATGAGTCATTCAGGACATGCCGGTTTCGCTACTTCAATCGTGATATTTGATTGACTCTCGAAATTATATCAGTGTCGCTTAAATTGAAATAGAAAAAATATTATAAATCATAATAATTAAAAATTAAATTACTTTTAAAATATAAATTAACTATTAATAGCACAAAAGTTTGAACAAGAAGTATATTATAAATTACAATAGCAAACAACTTAAAGTAGTAAATTATAATGTCGAAAAAATATTATAAATTAGAATTACAATAGCTAACAATTTAAAAATAACATATATTGGGCCCGTGCTGGCACTGGCTTTTGGTACCTAGTATATATATATATATTCCTTACTAATTAATTAGCATATCATATAAGTTTGATTAATGTTTTGATTTTAAAATTTTATTATTTATATTTACATCATAATTCTTTTTTTGTTATAAATATATTATCATATATAGTGAATGCCTACTTTACCATATTTAGTGAATGTCTATATTACCATATATAGTGAATGTCTATTTATGAAAAATTTAGAAACCCCAAGGTTAGTATTTCCCTATAAATAAAGGGGTTTTCCTTCATTGTAATTGACCTCTCAAGAATCCTTCAAGAGAAATAAGAATTACTCTCTATTTTCTCTCTACTTTTTTTCTTTATTCTTTATTAGTTTATAACACGTTATTAGCACGAGACTCTGCCAAACAAGGTGAGATTATAAATCTAAAGGTAATTTCAAGGTTAGTAATTCCTTATGTTATTTGTCTTTGACCACTAATGATATAATTATTGTTGAATTAGAGAAAAAATAATTGATTTGGAACCACAGTCATGCTTTAAATTTGTTCATGAAGAACAATATTGTTAAAAGATATGATGATGAATTTAAATCTCATCTCATTAAGAGGATAAGACATTGGGTTAAAAGTACCAATGCACCATGATGATAAGATATTGGGTTCAAGTCCCATAAAGTTATTGCCTAAGAAGCCTTTTTATATGGATAAGATATTGAGTTTGAATCTCAATATACTATATTGATGATATTATGATGGCTAAGATAAAATAACGGGTGTTTGTGAAAAGTCATGAGACATGTCCCATTGAATATGCTCCATTCTCAGAAGTGAATGTGGTAGCAGTGCATAATATGTCTAAAAGAAGACAAGTGATTGAATAAACAAATATAAGCGTGAAGGGACAATATGATAATAATCATCAAAAGTGATAATATTTTCAAACGCTTATTATGATTATAAGATATGATAGAGAAAAATTCTCTACATTATATGCACACTTTGATTTACTCTTGAATTAGCAATATTTTGAAAGAACTTAAAAGATATCATAATTTGATAGGGTTAAGACACGATTATATTCCATTCCTGGGGAACGGAAGCTTATTAATGCAAACGTGCACTTGATTGTGATGGTATCACAACTCACCTTTGAAATAGGTCGAATAAATTGAGAAGAGTTATTTTGAAATCTACTTCTAAAGTAGTAAATTTGAAATTTATTCATGTAATAGTAGATCTGAAATTTACTAAAGTAAAAGGTATATGTCATGGTAAAATTGGAGTTTGCTCGAATAAAAGTTCATAAATTAACATGAACGATTGCGATGTCCCAAAGATGTGCATACTGAATATTAAACATATATTGAAGACTTAGAAAATTCTTTATTACTTTTGATATTGCTTGTTCTCATGATAAGTTGGTTGGACCAATTAATTTTGGGATTAGATCCCTTAAAATATGAAAAGTATAAAAGGTGAATAAGGGCCCGTTCATCAGTCATGTGATCTGTTAAGATGCATCGATATAAGATGATCACATGTACATTTATTGTCAACCTGCAGTTTAACATTCATAAAATTGCTTGCTCAGTAAAATTGAGTTAAGAACATAACTTTCAGATTGTGTAATCAAGATAATTCATCTTGATGATGATGGTTTGACATTGAATGACTTTGATAAATAGCTAAACTATTGCTAATGAGAATAAAATTTCATGTGTTGGTCTGAAAAATGATATGTTGCATACAATATCACTTGCATGCATTAGACCAATAAATTATGATTATTTTTTCCCCCTCAATTGGTTCAAGGTCAGGAACTAAATATTCTATCTAATAGTTTTGATGTGCGGTATACGATTAATGAATATGCCATGATGTATAAAGATGGATTCCTCAAAGAAGATGGAGGATGTATTTTAGTTTTGCTAACATAAGGAGGAGATTATAAGCAGCTATGAAATACGTTAGGAATTATCATCAGATCCTCATTAAAAAGATAATAAGCCAAATGCCGAAAGTATCTCATATTTAAGCTGTAAGTGCTCCTATTTTGCGTCCTTAAAGGACAAAGTCTA
>NW_025853792.1:0-1707 GCF_002878395.1 Capsicum annuum | reverse complement strand
TTGCAATTAGCATGCTAAACTTTCAATCTTCAGCTATATATCTGCGAACCCTTGTAGTTTCAGAAAGGTTTTGAACCTGCAATAGCGTCACTTACTGCATGCAAATTCTTGACTATTGTGCAAAAGTTCAATCTTTACATATTTTTTGGTCAACCCTTTCGATATCTTGAGGTTCTTAACCTGAAATATGATTATCTTTATATATCTTCCTGTAATATCTTTATATATATATATATATATATTAGCATTATTATTCAAAATGACAACATCTTTCCCTATGAATGCTGGTGATGGTCCTATAGCTACTTCAAAAACTCCCATTTGCAGGTATTAATTAATTAATATGTTAATTAGTGCCACTTAGGTATTTAGTAGATATCTTTTGATTGACCTTACCTACGTTAAACTCTGATCTATTTTATAATTGCATTCAGAGAGAAGTGTTAGATAATTCAAAGGAAATGGTGAGAGATGCAATTACTCGAAAGTTTGACATCAAAAAAATCATGTTATCTTCTTCAAACACATTATGTATTGCAGATTTTGGATGTTCAATTGGACCAAACACTTTCATTGCAATGCAACATGTTGTACAGTCTCTAAAAGAAAAATACCATAACACCAACATTCTTGAATTCCAAGTATTTTTCAATGATCATGTCACCAATGATTTCAACGCCCTCTTTCGATCACTACCCATCGATCGATCCTACTATGCATTCAGAGTTCCAGGAACATTCCATGGTAAATTATTTCCATCGCGATCGATACATTTTGCACATTGTTCTACTGCCATACATTGGTTATCTAAGTGTCCAGAAGAGTTGTTAGATGAGAAATCTCAGGCATGGAATAAGGGATTGATACACTACGTAGGTACATCAAATGTTGAAGTGTTGAATGCTTATGTTGCACAATTTGAAAAAGACATGGAAATGTTGTTAAATGCAAGAGCTGATGAGATTGTTGAAGGTGGAATGATGTGATAATTTCACCACAATCAAGTGAATGTCTTGTGAAATTTTTTGGTTCTAGTCTTATGGATTTGGTGAGTGAGGTAAGTAATGAAATTATTCAGTACTCCTTCCGTTTCAATTTGTTTGTTTTCCGTTATCTTTTAGTCTGTTTCATTTAGTCTGTTTCAAAAGAATATGCACCTTTTTCGAGTAAAGCATCTAGTACCCACCTGAATTATGATCAAATTTGCTATGACACACTTCAACTTCACGGGTTCTATTACCCCTTGAACTGAATTTTAACATATTTTTGTCGTAGCCGCATGACACTTTTTGTCAACCTTTTTAGCTGATGTTGCATCTTTGATGTGGGTCCTATTTTATGTAATAAAGGTGCCACGTCAGCACAAAAGGGTGAGAGAAATACGCTAAAATTAAGTTCAGGAAGGTTGTCGATCCCTATGAAGCTGGAGTGTGGCGTAGCAACTTTGACCATAGTTTGAGGGGTAATAATAAATGCTCGTCTCCCTTTTTCCTTTTTGGAAACTTTTAATTATAACTTTTCATATTATATGTTTAAGAGCGCCGTATTAAAGAACGTTTTGGTACATTCCATGCATGTATCTTTCATTTAAGCTTCAAGATTAACAATTTCATGTCACATCAAAACTGTACCAGACAAACAAATGAAAACAGAATGTACTTATGTAGTTAGTTATAGCCCATATATACATTTGTAATAATTGATATT
>NW_025853791.1:0-3425 GCF_002878395.1 Capsicum annuum | reverse complement strand
TGGATGAACATCTAGCATACCTTAATTTGTTAATCCTTGAAGGTTCTTGAGAGACTCATGATTTTTGCTCTTATTTCTTGAAGCTAGGGTTTAACCCCTTTTAAGAGAGAATGACTTAATTTTTGAATAAAGTGAATAAATGATGAGATAAAGGGTTATTTAGGGGTTAATTTCGTGTTTAGACTGATTAGGGCCAGGAAAAAAATACCCATTTATGCCTGGGAACGACTTAAAATTCATATTGAAAAATTCGATTTTAGGCCCTGACGCGATGCGCTGCTATCGCGCCAAGCCACTAGACAATGACAACTGGAAATATGGCAGATGGCGCGATGCGGTGGAATTGCATTGCAATACTGGATGGAACCTGGAAACTTAGCGCGACGCGGTACAATCGCGTTGGCTCACTGGAAATTGGCAAAGGTGAAAATGAGCCTTGGTGCGACGTGCCAACATCGCGGAGCAACTATGGAAACTGACAATTGTTATTTTGACAAACTCCGCAATGCGCTACTGGCTTGAATGAAGGTGTTTAACGACTGAAACTTAAAATAACCATAACTTCTTATCCGGTTATCGGAGTTAGGCAAATTTTATATCGTTGGAAAGCTAATTGAATTTCCTATGCAATGGCATGCTCTAAACTGAAAAATATTGGGCGTTTGAAAAATTTTATATTTGATAACTCATAAATTGAGAGTAAAGTTAAGCTTAAGAAATACGGGGTATTACACAAATGAAGATCAGGCACACCTTGACCGAAAATAAGCTTACAATGCATTCTTGTAGTTCAATGGCCCCCCTTTTGTCCTGTCTTTGGAATATTCCCTTGAATCTTTAAAAAGGTGCTTGTACAATTATTTTTGTGCACTTTATCTTCATTTTTAAGGATCAAACAACTATCTTTTCCCAATAATTCCTCTTGAAGATTTGAATTTCTCCAAGAACACTCAAGAATACCAAAACTTCAAAAATCTCTCTTAAAATGTTGATCGGAATGCGACGAAATTTTGAACCAAGGCTATTTTCAACGTTCTAAACAAATTTCAAATGTCATTTTGCCCAAATTCTTCAGCCAACACTTCAAATTTTGCAACCAACTTTAAAATCTTCAATCCAAGCTTCCAATAAGGATAGAAAATAAGTTCTGATTTAGCTCAAATTATATGTATAGACTCGTATAGTGTTAGAGAACACAAATCTAACACTAGAAACACAAGAAAACACAAAAATCAAAATCTCAAAATATGAGCTAAGACCTAAAAAGTGAATAGTAATTTTTTTTTATTTTTTATTTTCTAAGATGACTAGACCCAAGATTAACTTCGTAGGAACGAAATCAAGCTCGGCTATGATACCAAATGATACAGAATTGAACTAAAAAAACTAAAGATGATACAAAAAATAAAGATAATCAATAAGATAGATAATTAGACACAAGAAAAGAAGTAACCAAGAACAAAAGAGTATGTCAAACTCCAATACCCTCAATTACATTCTAATCGAATACCTAATTCCTATGGTAATCAAGAAGGAGATGAACACCCTTTAAACCAATGTTTCTAAACTAAAGTTCAATAAAAGTTGTCCAATACTCTCATTCAATGGAGAAGTATTCATCAATTCATCAATAATCAAGCAAAAACTAAGAGAATGAGCTAGCCTCAAAAGAATTTATAGTGTAGGCTAATTATTCCAATTTTAGGGCCCAAAAATGACCCAATTGCAAGAAAAGGCCCGGTAGGAGATGTTTTGATTTGCTCTTGAAATGCTAGAGTGGATTAAAAGTGAATCCAAAGCGCCTTAAGTGCAAGTCCTTTTCGAGGGGCTTTCTAGCCCCATTTTGCGTTCGCTTGCCTCCTCCAACGATCCTTGGACCAATGTGAGTGAGATCATCAACAAATAACACCCTCTTGATGGTATGGAGGCTTCTTCAAGTACTTCCCTCTTCATGAACAATCCTTGTATCCTTTCAAGGTAACGGCCTTGACTCCTGTTGGATGGCTTGGAGCTAATTCAGATTGTATAACTGGTTGTGGCATTTCAGTTTGGGCATCTTAATCTTGATGGATTAAGAACCTTGTAACAGAAGAATATGGTGATTGGTCTTCCTAAAATTTTATCTCCATTTGAAATTTGTAAAGAGTGTGTGGTTAGCAAGCGGTCTCGTAATTATTTTCCACAAAAGGGTTCATGGAGAGCAAAGAAGGCACTTGAACTTGTCCATTCTGATATTTGTGGACCGATAACACCATCTTCTAATGGAGGTAAAATCTACATAATTACCTTTATTGATGATTTTACTCAAAAAAGTTGGGTACATTTTTTGTAGGTAAAATCTGAAGCTTTTGAAGCTTTTAAAAGCTTTAAAGTATTTGTTGAAAAAGAGATTGACTGTTCAATAAAAGTTCTTCGTTCAAATCGTAGGGGAGAATATAACTCACACGAATTTGAAAATTTTTGTGAGCTTTATGGAATCAAGAGGCAACTTACAGCAGCCTACTCGCCCCAACAAAATAGAGTCCGTGAAAGGAAAAATTGCACTATTATGAATATGGTGTGGAGCATTCTGACAAGTAGTGGCGTTTCTAGAAGTTTTTGGCCTGAGTAGTCAATTGAAGTATTCACATCCTGAATAGATGCCCCATATTTGCAGTTAAAAATATGACTCCAGAGAAAGCATGAAGCAGAAAACGACCGGCCGTAGACCACTTCAGAATATTTGGGTGCATTGCCTATGCCCACATTCCTAATCAAAAGAGAAAGAAGCTAACGACAAGGGAGAGAAATGTATTTTTCTCGGTGTTAGTGATCAATCAAAGGCTTACAAGCTTTATAATCCTAACACTACAAAACTATTGATTAGCTGGGATATTATCTTTGATGAAAATCAGTTTTGGTCGTGGAACAAAAATTTCATGAAAGAACAAATTATAGTTTTCCTTGATAGGGAAGATGGTAAAGAAGCAATTCAACCAAAACAGCATGTTCCAGCAGTTACTCAAGACAAAAATCCTAAAAGTTCTGAAACTTTACCAGTTATGAAAGAGTACATAGAAGTTACATGTGCCCCTCATATTCGAAGAAGGCCAGCATGGATGACAGATTATGAGGTTAGAGGAATTGATCAATCTGAAGATTTTCTCACTCATTTTGCTCTATTTTCAAATTGTGATCTAACACATTTGAAAGTGTAGTCAAAGATGAAAAATGGCGAAAGGCCGGATGATGAAATTTCCGCCATTTTAAAAAATGATACATGAGAGCTTGTTGATCTACCAGTAGGAGACAAAATGATTGGAGTAAAATGGGTCTATAAAACTAAACTAAAGGAGAATGGGGAGATTGATAAGTATAAGACGCGGTTGGTGGTGAAAGGCTACAAACAAGAATTCGGAGTGGATTAAAGAGAAGTTTTTGCTCCT
>NW_025853790.1:0-3438 GCF_002878395.1 Capsicum annuum | reverse complement strand
TCGTCCATACAGTCATAAAATTACTTAAGATTCTTTTCTATTTCGGTTGGTGCTTTGGTTCGGTCTTCCGACTTTGGCTTAATCCGATATTATTATATGGTCTGGTAGGCTGAGTGGCATCACCTAATTTTTTTTTTAGTTAAAAAATCGAACCCGTGCAATAGGCTTAAGGAAGCGCCCAAAAAGAGCAAATAACACCACTGGGCTATCTAAGTATCTTGTTTCTTGTGGTTCAACATTAATATACGTACATAAATATGAATTTTCTACCTTATATATATAATGTAATTTTTACCGAGGGGTTCGGGTGAACCCCATGGCAGCCACGTAGGTCCGCGCCCCTGCGTTAATTTAATAATATTTTAATAACGTTAATTTAATAACATTGTAATAACGTTAATTTGATAACGTTAATTTAATACACTACTACTATCCTTAATAACGTTAATTTAATAATATTTTATTAAAACTATAATTTTTTATAATTAGTATAGTTTTATCTTTAATTTAATATTTAAATGAATTATATTTAGATATATTATATAACTTAAATTCGTCCTCTGCTTTATAATATATATCTATACCCGCACGATTTTTTCGTATGAGGCTAACCCACCTAATTAATAAATCTTCAATATTACTCTTTTTCCGCAATGACAAAAGGAATTAGATGTCATTTTCATCTTTGAGCCAAAAAAAAAAAAATAATAGTGAAAAGTCATTTAAAGGTCATATTTGTGCAGTTTTGAATAGGTAAAGGTCATATTTGTGCACTGTCAAAGTTAAAGGTCATATTTATGTATTATGCTCTTAGATTTTAAGCTAGACGTGCTCAGTTTTGTTTGTTGAACACGCGTTTTGCCACATATGATTGGAGGTCATATTTGTGCAGTTTTGAATAGTTAAAGGTTATTTTTGTGTACTTTCAAAGTTTAAGATCAAAATTATAATTTGATGTCAAGTTTAGGATCATTTTTATGTATTAACTCCTTTTGATTTTGGAGGACTGTTGATCATATTATTGATTTTTGTTCTTAGCCTGATTTGATCTCAAATATAACTGTAAAAGTAATTTCCTACGCCGCGTTGATGGTTTGTCATTCCTTTTTCTGTGGAAGTTTGGCCATATGACTTGGTTTTGGTTTTTGGTTACCCTCTTCTATGTGGTTTATTTGATATTCAGATGTGTGGCGTTTGCGAGACTTTCGTTTCTCTGTTCTTCCTTTAGTTTGTGTGATATGGGGATTATATAATTTGAATCATAATCCACCTAATGTTAATATGAATGTCGGTCACCAAATATCTTTTTCCCTTTTTTTCGTTCAAAATTTGATCATATGAAGACTGGTACCGCATTTTGTTTATGGTATGCAGTAAAATGACTGTATACATCTATAGCACTTGCAATCTTACAAATTCGAGTTCGGAAAATGTTGAATTCTTCTATAAAAATAGAATAATATCTTCCTCGCATTTAGTTGACAAGTGTTCTTGATTTTGTGTCACTACTCGAGTAACAACGTACGAATGGGATGATTAGCTTGGCAACAATCAGAAATCGCTCTCATTCTCTATTTATATGGTTTGCTAATCGCTCTCATTCTCTATTTATATGGTTTGCTAATATTTTTCTTTTATAGATAAGAATGTAAAAAAAAGGGCAACTTGTGTAGGTCACCTATGTATTCCTCATAACCATAGCTTTCTCTTAAAGACAACATCTGGTTCTCTATTTATTTGTCATGTATGTATTATTTTAATTTTGTCAAATCACTTTTCTTGATAACCCTTTGGCCGAATTCCAATCTAGTAATTTGATGTTGGGTTATATTTCCATTTTGCTTCAGCAAAAATGTACAATCTTCATTGTGAACATTATGTCCGTGAAGTTGAAAATATGTCTTTTGAATATGAGATGTTTTTGTTGCGAACATGCCCTCCATTGGTTCATACTCTTACATACATCTTTTATTTAATAAATTCCTAATCCTTATTATTTTCTTTGTTTCATGTGAATCCGGGAGTGGAGTTTCAACAAAAGCTCGGCTTTGACCCAAAGATTGGGTCGACGGCTATAGGATCACAGAGCTCGGGGTCTAAATTGCTTGAAGTCGGTTCCTTCGATAGAAAATCTATAGTATTGAGTTTTGTACTTTCCTCGTTACTTTATTATTCGCGTTTGTTTCACTAACTTTTGTTACTTGATTATGTATTTTTATGTGGCTTTGATTGAAATCATTTTACTTGGTTTAGTTTTGTTTAAACTTTTAATCATCTAGAATTGATTTTATTCGGTTAATTTCTTATTTATTCGACATCCATAGATATAACAACGGATCATGGTGTAGCCACTTATTTTGTATTTTTATACCTAAGAATCAACCCTTTTTAGAATAAATGACAAACTTTATTTTCTAAGTGCAATCTCAAATAAAAACACATTCTTTTGGAATTGAATAAATTGGTTAGTTATGGTCTCCGTTTTGCAAAATATTAAGTAATAGGTTTTATTACTTTAAATGAAAATTTTCAAATAAATCACTTAATAAATTTCAATTAGTTAATCTGATTATGTTTGCAAGCAACTCATTTATCAAATTCGATTTTTCAATTAACTCAACATAATTTAATTACTTATTACATTCAATTACCTTTTCTTTACTTTATGTTTTTCAACTTCATACATATTTTCGTATAAACTCATAAGACCTTGTACTCTCTAACAAATGTTTTATCGCAACGGTTTCTTTTTTCATATTTTAAATATACACATTTTACAATAACTATATTATTTCCTTGTATATGGTGGTGGCACATCTTATATTTATTGAGTTTATTTTTCAAAATAATAAAAGTTTTTTTATCACCTTTTAGCAAATAATGAAACAAATATTTCCCAAATATTTTCCTAAAACTAAGTTTAAGGACTATCTTCGAATAGGTTTTGGTGGGTACTTAATACCTTTTCCTCGAGTAACCCAAACCCTTACTCAGAATCTCAAAATATTTCAAAAGACCAAAACAGAGTTTTTACATAAAAATGATTTTCCTAATTTTTCCTTAAAAGTTAGGTGGCGATTCTAACAAATAATTTTTCAAAACTAGAAAGAGTCGCAACCATCACAATTATGTTGCGGATTATTTCAGCCAGTTCAAAATGGGGCGCGAAAAAAGCTACCAGAGCTAAGGCGAAATGGAAGAAAGTTGAATCTTTTAGAAGAGGTAAGAAAACTGTTTCTTCAAGAAAAGGGAAGGGAGTTTAGCTGAAAGAGTCTGTGTCTAAGATGGCTAGGAAGAGAAAAAGGGTACAGTCTACAGGGAACAAGGAACCAGGTCCTAGCCTCAAGGCTGTAAAGATCTCAGTAACCCCTGGGTCATCTTACAAGAGGATTGGTGCGTCAGGAAAGGCCTCCTCCTCTACTGTGAAGGGCCAAGGTT
>NW_025853789.1:0-1379 GCF_002878395.1 Capsicum annuum | reverse complement strand
ACCAAATTCTTATGCTGTTTTGGCTGGTGATTCCTTCAAAGTAAGTGCTACTCTTTTGTTTCAATTTGCTTGAATATATCTCTTTTTTTTTGGACCGTTTAAAAAAATAACACTTTTTTTTGTATAGTTTTTTAGTTTCAAATATACACCTGACATGTTTAAGGCTATAGAATTAAAATGCATTTTAGTACTCTATTCATCTCATATTACATTACATCATTTGACTTGATACGGTACTTAAAAAAAAAATAAGGAGGTCTTTTACAATTTGATGGTCTAAATTAATCATTAGACATCATTTTATTAAGGATAAGAAAGAAAAGGATGTCATGTGAATTGGAATGGAGATAAAATATTATTTGATATATATTTAATTTAAAATCAGAAGATTCAATAATCTTTTTCATTTGCCTTAACTTTATGTCAAATTAAAACAGATTAATGAATTTTTCTTTTTAGTATTATTACTTTGTTGAAATTTAGACTTTCTAAAATATTATCGCACCTTATTGAATTCTTACAAAAAAAAAAAAAAAAAAGCGTAGCTCTTGTGAAGGAACACACACATATATCCAACTGACAACGATTGGAACCTATGTTAGCTCGATTCTTTGTGAACTAGACATATATAAGGGCTCGTGCTTACACGAATTCAACATATATGCTATTTTTTTGTGATACACATAAATTTTGGAGAACCAATAAAATTGTTTGTATGATTTTTAAATATTTTAGATAATATATGTTATTAAAAAAAATACATAAAGTAACATACTTAAGTATTAAATTACAAAAAAATAACAACACTTTTATCAAATTACATCTTGTAGCATATTTGTATGTATGTGTTTGTATTTTTGTAGCAACAGTCTGCAAAAATACAAAATACATATCGATCATAAGGGCAGTAAAAATCATATGTATTTATATTTTTGTAGCAACAGTTTGCAAAAATACAAAATATAACTTGTTATATTATGTAATTATGAAACCGTTGTTATAAAACTTATAATTAAGGGGATAAGTATGATATTTTTTGAATTTTGCCCTATGTTATTTTTACCATTTTTATTTATATGACATTGATATAATTCGGAGAGTCAACTAAACTTTTTATATAATTTTCAGATTTTTGTATGATTTTTAAATATTTTATGTTGTTAATTATTGTGATTTCTAATACTTCTACATAACTTTCAAATAACATATGTTCTCTCTCTGTTCTAGTTTATGTAACACTGATGGAATTAAGAGAATAGTTTTCACATATTTTTAATTTTTAATTATTATTTTTTATAACACTTGCTATTAATTAATTTTCAAATAATATATGTTACTCCCTCTATGTTTTATGTAACTGTGATAGTATTTGGAGAATA
>NW_025853788.1:0-2995 GCF_002878395.1 Capsicum annuum | reverse complement strand
AGAGAGAGAGAGAGAGATTCCATTGTACAAGGTTGGAGAGAGGGTAGTGCACGAATTGGAGAAGAACAAGGAGACGGCTTGGACATCTTTGGAGAAAAATGGAGGAGGCTTCTACACGGTTTATTATTTCTTTTATTAATTTCTAGTCTTTAATTTTTCATATGATGTATTCAAATATTTGGATCGTGATTATGAATATTAGTGGCTAAAAATCCTCTTTCCGGGGTTAAAGTCAACAACATGAGTACTATTATTTTGGATTAATTTTGTTAATTTTGCTTATCATATTTGGTTGTTTATTTATTCTTAATTTAATTATTTTATGGATTGATCACCCATAAAATACATATATTGTCGACCTTTTGATCTCGGTATAGGAAATAGTGAGATAGAACATGGGAATAAACAAAGTTTAGGCTTTTATTCTTGTATATAATAAAGAATTAAACTTAGCGTCTAAGACAGGGATGTACTTAGATGCCTTGATTCATATGTAGAATGATAGCTTTAATTCACTTAATTGGATTATTACATCATCGCTCAATGAACACAAGTCCCTAAGAGATCGATACTTGGGCTTCCTTGAAGCCACTATATTACTTGATAAGACCATGTATACCTGCGTGTGAGCTTGGGTACTTTCCATAGACCATAGTTCTAGAGGTGGTCCTAGAGTCTAGCATTTTGTGGGCCAAAATTTGACCAAGGTATGCCATGGAGGCTGGGGAGTGGACTAGTGTGGGTCGTTAGGGTGGGCTCGGGTCATAGCATTCTGTGGGCCAAAAATTGATCAAGTCATGCGAGAGAGGATGGGGATGGCCTAGAATAGGTCGTTGGGGTGGTAGATGTCATTTGGGTGGTCAAACTAGAGAAACGGCACGAATGGAGCATTTTTGGGCCAAATCGGTATGTTATAGCCCACGGTTCTGGGGGTGAGCCTTTCGGGCATGATGTGGGCCAAAAATTGATTAGGGTGTGCCAGGGAGGTGGGATATCAGCCTATTTTTAGTTGTTTGGGTGGGCGGGGCTATTTGATAGGTCAAACGGGTGAAACAGCATGAATGATTAATTTTTGGGCTAAATCGGTGTGTTATAGCCCACGATTTTGGTGGTGGGCTCAGATCCGAGCGTGCTATGGGCCAAAAATAGATTAGGGCATTGAAGGGAGGCTGGAAAGAGCCTAGTGTGGGTCATTGGGAGGCAGGGATATTGGGGTTGTCAAAAGGGCAAAACATCACAAACGGGGCATTTTAGAGCCAAATCGGTGTGCTATTGCCCACATTTTTGGGGGAGGGATCGGGGTCCAAGTGTTCTATGAGTCAAAATTGATAGAGTAATGCAAGGGAGGTTGGGTAGAATCCAATTACAGGTCATTGGGGTGGGTGGGGCCATTTAGGTGGTCAACGGGCAAAACGACACGAATAACGCCTTTTCGGCCAAATCGGTATGCTATAGCCCACGGTTTCAATAGTGGGACGAGGGTTTAAGAATGTTGTGGGATGATCTGGGTATGCCAAGGTGGCCGTATATTAGCCTAGTGTGGGCTATTGGTGTGGGCGAGGACATTTGGGTGGTTAAACGGACAAAACGGTACAAACAGGCATTTTCGGGCCAAATCGGTGTGCTATAACCCACAGTTTCAGAGGTAGGCCTAAGGTCCGGGCGTTCTGCAGGACAAAAATCAACTGGGGCATGACATGGAGGCTGGAGAGTATTCTAGTATGGGCCGTTGGGGTGGGCTCGGCTATTTGGGTGGTCAATCAAGCAAAACGGCACGAATGGCTCCTTTTTTTGCCAAATTGGTGTGCTATAGCCCTCGATTTTGGGGGTGGTCCCTGAGTCTAGGCTTAATATGGGCCAAATATCAATCTAAGGATGGCAAGAAGGATCGAGAGTGGCCTAATATGGGTCGTTGGGGCCATTTTGATGGTCAAACGAGCAAAACAACGCTAACGTGGTATTGTTGAGCCAAATTGGTGTGCTATAGCCCATAGTTTCGGTTGTAAACCTAGTTTCCAAGCATTTTTTGCACCAAAAATCGATCAATTCATGTCGTGGAAGCTGCGGAGCAGCCTAATATGGGCCGCTGGGGTGGGCAGGCCCATTTGGGTGGTCAAACAGTGCGAACGGGCGATTTTTATGTCAAATCGGTGTGCTATAGCCCATGGTTTTAGGGGTGGGCCCAAATTCTGGGTGTGTTGTGGGTTAAAAATCAATTGGGGCATACCAGGGAGGATGGGAATATCGTAGTGTATACTATTGGGGTGAAAGGGGCCATTTGGGCGGTCAAACGTGTGAAATGGCGCGAATAGGGCATTTTCAGGCCAAATCAGTATGCTATAGCCTACGGTTCTTAGGGTGGGCCTAGGGTCCGGGCGTGTTGTGGGTCGAAAATCAACCAAAGCGAGCATGGAAGACTGGGAGCGACGTATGACATTTGGGCTAAATCGGTGTGCTATAGCCCACAGTTCTGGGGGGTAGGCCTAGGGTTTGAGCATTATGCATGTCAAAAATTGACTATGGCATGCCAGGAAGGCTGGGGAGAGGCCTAGTATGGGCCGTTGGGGTAGGTGAGGCCATTTGGGTGGTCAAACAGGCTAAACAGTGCGAACGGGGCATTTTTGAGCCAAATCAGTGTGCTAGGAAGATCATCAGGTAAGAATTATGGGAATACACTTACCACGGGAATGGAATGTAGGAAATACCCTCCAAGTTCGAATCTTTAACCCCAACCAAATTAGAAATACATCCATTAGAAATCAATTTTTGGGCTCTAAGATATGTTATGAACCTTCCCTTAGACACTAGAGATCCCCCTTCCTACTCAATAACTGGCTCATTAGGGAATTTAAAAATGACCTTACTGGTCCAACAATCTAAATAGGCATAGCATGAGTTCAACCAATCCATCCCCAATATGACATCAAAATCAACCATGTCTAGCTAAAACGGATCAACCAAAGTCTCCCTACCACCCACAGATATGACACAACCC
>NW_025853787.1:0-2549 GCF_002878395.1 Capsicum annuum | reverse complement strand
CATTTTATTTTTCATTCTTTAATTAGTTTGTTAATAATTCATATCATGTATTTAATTATTTGGATCATGATTATGAATATTATTGGCTAGAAACTCCCTTTCTGGAGTTAAAGCCAAGAACATGAGTATTATTTTTTTTGATTAATTTCATTAAATTTTTGTTTATCATTATTGGTTGTTTATTTATTCTTGATTTAATTATTTTGAGGATTGATCATCCTTAGAATACATCAATTGTCAACCTTGTGATCTCGAGAGAGGGAATAAGGAGATAGAACATGGGAATAAACAAAGTATTGTATGTATTTTTTTAATGAAATAAAGAATACAAATTAGCATCTAGGACAAGGATGTAATTAGAAGTCTTACTTGATTCAAACATAGGATGGTAGCTTTAATAACTTAATTGTATTATTACATCCCTGCTCAACGATGTAGTTGTAAAGTCCAAATTAGGCAAACAATTATAGGTCGGGAGACCATGATCATGTAATTAACCCTACAAATCAACAGCCAAGATAAGCAAGTTAACAAATGAAGTTCAATGACATAGTATGATTGTTCGATGTGCTTTAACCCTAGTCTTTATTCCATTGATTGTTTTAAGACTTTAATTTACGTATTGTTTATTTTACTTGCAAATTACAATATTCAAAACTTTTCTTGGTTACCTTTGCATCAAATTAATCTTAGAAGTTAAACTGTAATTGAATAGTTGTTAGATCAAGTCCCTGTGGGATCGATACTCGACTTTCTTGAAGGCCACTTAACTACTTGGTAGACCGCGTATACTTACATGTACGCAGTCAAGTTTTTGGCACTGTTTTTGAGGACTTGTTATTTGGAAACTGTTTATTTTAGTTTTGCGTTTTAGATTTATTTGGTGTTTTTATGCTTGGTATTGGTTTTGTATTTGCAGGAAATAGGTTTACAAAGTAGTAAGCCGGCAAGAGATCAGAACTTGGTTGAACCAAGCTCCGAACATGAGAAAATTTTCCATCAATGAAGGAGAGAAGCAATTCTTCTTCCCCAAATTCTGCAAATCCAAGAAGACTAAGAGAATCCTGCTATCATGACTGATGAACAAGCAGCCTGCAGGATAATTAGAGAAGTGACAATCCCACTTCTAACTAATTTGACCTCCCCATTTCAGAAGCCGACAGTTGGAGGCAATTTTGAGCTTAAACAAAATATGGTACAACTTCTGATTAGCAATGGACAGTTCACAAGGCTTTCACATGAAGATCCATAGGTCCACTTATAAAATTTTTTGGAAATCAGTGACAGTCATTCCTATGAGTGTGAATATAGACTATGTGAGGATGATGTTGGTTCCTTTTTCATCGATTGGGGAAGCAAAAAAGTGGTTAAATGTGTAATCAAAAAATTCAATCACATCATGGGATGACATGGCCAAAAAATTTCTTATGCGGTTCTTCCCGTCTTACAAGATAGCGAGACTTCACAGTGAGATAGTGTGCTTCAAATAGAATCTAGATCTTTGTCATGCTTGGGAGTGGTTCAAAGCTCTTCTTCGGGATTATCCACACCATCAACAGTCCAATGAGTTACATTTTCATACTTCTGTAAAGGCTCTTGACCACAATACAAAAATATTGTTAGATTCAGGTGCAGGTGGTCAAGATATTGAGATGACTTATGATGAGTTGTATACCTTATTGAATCGCATCGCACAAGGAAATCCAGAGTGGCATGGTGATTCTAGGAATGCCACCAAAAAATTTACAGGTTTGTTGGAGGTAGACCAATACAACGCTTTATCATCTTAGGTTGTGGCATTACAAAATTTGATAAATACTCAGTACAACAACCTAAAATTAGGATTTCCATAGTCTACAACAACCACAGTCAATGCACTCCAATAAGCTGCAAGTTGGTGTGAAGTTAAAGGGAATAGTGGCTATTCTGCAGTAATGTGAGCTTCAAATCTAGAATCGGTAATGTATGTAGGAAATTCTCAAAGGCCAAATGATGGTAATGCCTACAACAAGAAGCAGAAGACTTAGCTGCGGAACGCATAACAACAACAACAAATTCAGCAACCATAGGTACAAGGAAATTAGTAAACTAGCAACCTGGAGGAGGTGATGAAACAACTCTTAGCTGGTCAAGCACAAATGGTTGCAGACATGATAAGTTAACAAGCAGAATTAAAGAATCAACAAGAGGCCACAAGAAGCTTAGAGTTACAGTTAGGGCAGTTACAACAGACACTGAATACCAGGCCTCTAAGTGGTTTTCCAGGAGATACAAAAACCCTAAAACAAGTTATGGCAATCACTTTGTGGAGTGTTAAAAATCTTCAAGGAAAACCTCCGAAGGTAACTAAGGAGGTAGATACAGATTTGAATCCCCTACAGGTATCCAAAAAAGTTGCTAAAAATCAAGAAAGTCTGAGTAGTCAAAAGAAAAAGCTACTAAATAAGTGAAGAAGGTACCAAAATTACCCTTTCCACAAAATCATATAAAGGCAAAAGAGGATGTATTTTTCAAGAAGTTCTTTGACACATTCAGAGAACTACATATTA
>NW_025853786.1:0-1641 GCF_002878395.1 Capsicum annuum | reverse complement strand
GACATTGGAAGACATGCTTCGAGCTTGTGTGATTGACTATGGTGGTAGCTGGGTTGATCATTTGCCTTTTATAGAGTTTGCATATAATAATAACTACCACTCTAGCATTGGTATGACCCCTTTTGAGGAGTTGTAGTAGGAGGTGTCGTTCTCTTATTTGGTGGTTCGAGGTTGGTGAGGCGGAGATGTTTGGCCCGAATTTGGTTCACTAAGTGATGGAGAAGGTGAAGGTGATTCGGGATAGACTTAAAGCTGCCCAAAGGCGCCAAAAGTCGCCAAAAGTCCTACGCGGATGTGAGGCGTAGGGAGTTAGAGTTTGAGGTTGGTGATTGGGTGTTCTTGAAGGTATCTCCCATGAAGAGAGTAATGCGGTTTGGGAAGAAAGGGAGGCTCAGCCCCCGGTATGTTGGCCCATACTTGGTTTTGAAAAGGGTTGGTAGCGTTGCGTATGAGTTGGAGTTGCCTTCCTGTTCGAGCTCTATTCACCTATTCACCTGGTGTTCCATATGTCAATGTTAAGGAAGTGTGTGGGTGATCTGTCGCTGATTTGTGCCTATCAAGGATATTGGTATTTCAGATTCCTTGTCTTGTGAGGAAGTCCCTATTGAAATTTTGGATTGCCAAGTTCGTCGGTTGTGGACGAAGGATGTTAGCTTCGGTAAAGGTTCTATGGAGGAACCACAAGGTTGAAGAGGCTACTTGGAAAATCGAAGAGGACATGAAGTCCAAGTATTTATTCTTGTTTTTCGCTTTGGAAGATCATGCGTAATGTATGTGTTAATCTTAACATCTTGTTTCTAACTTGGTTAAAGGTAAGAGTAGATATATATGGAGTCAAATCGTATTTATGTTGCCTTGTCCTATCATTGAGGACGAATGATCCATGTGGGGAGAATTGAAACACCCCGGATTTTTGGCCCTTGAAAATTCTTGAACTTTGGGCGAGATGTGATTACGGGTTGTAGGACCCTAGTCGTAACCAAATCAGAAACTTAGTTGCAAGGTTCTTCTCTGAGTACGAGTGGCTCACTATAAGCCGTGAGGATTTTTTACGAGTTATAGGTTCAAATCGTAGGATGTCCAGTGTTAAATTCATTTAGGTTCTGTGTTGCTCACGACTAGACCCTACGAGTCGTAAGATCTTATGAGTGGGTTGGTGGGGTCCTAAAGCAGTGTACGGGGGTCTTAGTCACTGTTTTCGTTATGACTCGTGGCCATAAGTCGTAAGGTGTGGGTATGAGTCAAGGGGTTGACTCGTAGCCAAAGGCAGGTTTTTTTCAGCTTTTAAGTTGAGGGCTTTCTAGACATTTCCGACTTTAACCGCTTGGACCCCATGACGTAAAGCCTTCCTTGGGACTTCATTATCACCTCATTCCCAATAAAACACTCCCAAATTCCCTCTCAAACTCTCTGTTCAAGTTAAGGCCAGGGTTTCAAAGAAAGTGATCATCTAGGGTTCTAAGGGTGTTTTTTTCTCCAAATTTCTTGGTATCCCAGGCATGTTACTCTTCCATCATTGTTAATTTTGCAAAAGCATGTGATTTTTGAGTGTTGTTCATAAGGTTATTGTTTTGGTTTTGAAAACAAAGGTTGGGGGGTTTTGAATGTTATGAATTGAACAATGTTTCCCATGGTTTATAC
>NW_025853785.1:0-1379 GCF_002878395.1 Capsicum annuum | reverse complement strand
ACCAATTGTATATTGAATATATATGAATATATATATATATATATATATATATATATTCAATATACAATTGGTCTCAAAAATATATCTCAGGTTGGTTGTCATCAGAGAAAGCCTATATATATATATATTGTGGTCTATTCTCTCTTTCTCCACTTCAATATTTCCATGATTGTTAATTCCTTTGGGTTAGGCTTACTCATCTGGGGGATTTGACAAGTGTCATTACATGTCTAATTTAGATTGTGACAGAGGGAAAAACAAGTAAAATTCTTATATATAAAGAACAAGGAAGTTTTTTAAAACTAATAAGTGTGGATGTCCACTACTCTAGAAATTACTCTCACTACTTATCTTCATTATTTTCCTCCTTTATGAAGATAACTTCCATCATTCATGACCATTATTCTTCTAACCTTACACATTCATAACCTCCTTCATTATATTAATGGTTAATGTCATATTTATAACAACCTTTTGTATGTCTCTATAAAACACTATAAATAGAGGCATAAGCGTTGATATTATACGCACTTGAAACACGTGATATTTGAAAGAATAATAAATCTCTCATCTCTTCATCTCATATTTCTTGTCTACTTTATTTCTTCATATTGTTAATCTTTTATCTTAATTCTAAAACGTGTAATCAGCACGAAGTTCACAAATTAAAGGTAAAAGCTCCACTAGTGGTTGATTTATAAAACTTCAACTCTTTGAATTCAACCACTAAAGGTGATATCTTTCTACTATTTTTCCTCTCTATAAGATGAGTGGTATAATTAAATCATGTTTCATGGTTCTGTGATATTGGCTAATTACATTCATTATTTATAGATATTTTATCGCATATTTTTAGTCTACTTCTGATGTAAAGGTATCTTAGCATGTAATAAGTAATTGGTGAGAACAATTCAATATTGTTTTTCAATTTGTGAAAATCAAATTATAATATTATTTGTTACTGGTAAAGTTGTTTCTATATAACCAGGAGGTCATGGGTTCAAGCCTCGGAAACAGTCTCTGGTAGAAATGCAAGGTAAGGCTGCATGCGATACACCTTTATGGTAAGGCCTTCCCTGGACATCGCGCATAGCGGTAGCTTTAGTGCACCAGGCTGGCCTTTTTTTTTGTTTAGCATGCAAAATAGTTTCTGTTTTTGATGAAAAAATTAGTTATGCTCAATATTTTAAGGACTGTTAGAGCTAAAGAGATGGTTGAAGTTGAAAATTTTATTGATTTATATGTTATTTGACAAAAGTGTTTAACATGATTTATGACACAATGATACTTATGTTTCCAATTTTTAAAGTAGAAATTTTTGTATATATGAATTTCCATGTAATGTTATAAATTAGTTGGCATACCTCTTTTCATGGTAA
>NW_025853784.1:158078-185292 GCF_002878395.1 Capsicum annuum | reverse complement strand
TACAGGATAAAATAATTAATGAATATATCTTACGACAAAAGTAAATTATTAAAAGATAACATCCACGCACTAAATAAACTAAATAAAAATAGATTCACTACAAAATATGTACCAAATCTATTATATACCTACAAATCCGCGCACCCCCCTATAAATGGTATCAGAGAGTAACAACAGATATATTACATCTGGTGTAAGAAATAATGTTTTTAATGAAAGTTAGGGGAACAGAGAGGAGGCAAATAAAGAAACCACTAAAGAGTGGATATCCAGGTCATTTCACAACAATCAAGGAGACAAGTCACCTACAAGAAATATTGAAAATAACCAAAAGGTTATAGATAATGTATTCTTAATGGTTAGGAAAAGATATCTCACCAGTAGTAGAAGAAAAGTAGGATAAGATTGTAGATGTTAATGCAGCTACATTAGGTTCAATTAGTGAAGCTCCTACTGCTTTCAATCATCAGATGGTTTGTAATTTAAGAGAAGATTAGTCAGTTGATAATCAATAAGATACTTGTGAAGGATATAATTTGGTAGTACCTGATGCCACAGAGGATTCTAATAAGTTAGGTGATCTAGAAAATATTGATCGGAAAGATTCTTAGCTATCAGAAGGGAGTAAAGACTTTACAATTGTGGATGTTCCCTTATCTATTATGACTAATAAGTAAATCTCATGGTGTAATCAGATTGAACAAATGAAATACATCAAATACTTATACTGTGTAGGAAGGGGTGCAAAATTATGGGTTGCTGGAAAATAGTGAATTGTAGGAATAGTGACATGACCCAAACCAGAGCCTTGTCGTAATTGGCATCTCAAGTCCAACAAGGACTGGAGATCACCCCGAATACCCAATCCAACCAACCAATATATACCCTGAGTCGGAAGAATTTCGAAGATAACCAAGACCAAGTCAACCATGTCAACCATCCAAACCAAACCAACAACCACATAACAATAATAAATTCATATCCATTCCATAACATATCCAAGTCCACAGTTTGTCCATACAAAGCCTCTAAAACAATCCAAGAATATCCGGTCGGGACATGCCCCCGACCATAGACAAAACCAATATCCAATTCTAAACCAATAAAGAAATAAGAAAACTCAAAGTAAGAAATGGATCCTTCCAAAGTATGGAAGGTCACCACATCAAGTCAACACAAGCTGTCCCCGAATCCAAGTCACTGAGCATGAGGTGTGATAGTATTACTAGGTCCTGCATCGCGTGGGGATACAACGTTCGAAGATGGTTAGCGATTGGAGCGCTAGCATATAACTTAAGGATAAGGATAATATAGTGTCAACAGTTCAAAACCAATCAACCAATGCACATAACCAATGCAATGCATACATATACATATATATATATACCATGCAGGGATAGGAAACAAGATTAGCATGAACTTTGAAAGTATTAACCTGAGTTATGTAGCATAACCGTTACATATCAAGTCACACACAGGCTATATGAGCCTAACTCTCCGCTAGCTGGAAGGGACTCAGTGCGTGTAGCTGCATGAACCAAAGAATATCCATAACAGTATATACCTATATGGGGAACTCGAACCTTCTGGAATAATCAAGGTGACTTAAGCACCAATATATGTATTATAGAGGACTCGAACCTCCCATTCATTTATTAATTCGGGGAAATCAAACCAGCCGGTCACAAAGACACCCACACTAGCTAGTGCGGTTTCTAGAGTTAGCCCTTTGAACTTCTACTTTCACGGCCTGACTACACATCCCGCTTTAAAGCACAATTAAAATACCCGTTATGCATGCACAACCATTGAACCAATTACTTTCCAAGGAACCCCATTGGTATTGTCATACCAACACTACTTCTAAGCATCTCACATGCCATTACCATTATTAGTCAATTTCATTTCGAACTCGAACCCATAGTCTAAAAAGACATTCATTCAATTCAATATGTTGGGAATCAAACCCGTTTAGCCAATTAAACTACCAAGGTTACAGTTCAAACCAATGTTTAGCCAACAAGGCCTTCACAAAACCAATTACCAATGATTCACAATCTTAGGCCAATGCCTTAGTTCAAAACACAATTCAACATATGACTAGTTTGTTCTCTTAGACATTTCACAAACACATTGAGGGTATACCATTACCAAGACCAAAACTAAAGTAAAAACCATTAAGTTTAGGGTTAACAGTGACCCAATTGTTAAGCCATAATTACCAAGCACCCTCATGTGCAAAACCATCATTAAAATATGTATATTCACAATTTAAAACAAGAGTAAACAATACTCAATAATATGCAACAAAACCCTTAACATTGGTTTTCAAAACCGCCATTAATGATTCATAGACAAACATTTAAACATATGATTTTCATAAACTAACAATGAGGGAAGAGTCATATGCCTTATTCATGAAGATTCATAGAGAGATTTTGGTCTTTAAGACTCTAGATGAACATCTTGAAGAAACCCTAGCACAATCTTCTTAAGAGCCTTTAGAGAGAGTTTTAGTGTGTTTTAATCCTTAAAGTATGTTATGAGAGGCCATAAAGTGTTATAAGACGTAGGGTTTTAAGGGTTTTAGGGTGGGAAATATCTGAAATACCCTCAGCTTAAAAGTTGAAAAATGTACGCAGGAGGGTACGACTTTGCCCCCTTAACTCGTACACACAACATATGAGTGGTACCCACCACTCGTACCCTAGACAGAAAGTTGGACTCCAATTCTGTCAAACATACGACTTCATAGACCAACTAGTATCCACAACATATGATTAGTACCCTAGAACTGTACCCTAGGCAACCTACCAAGGTCTTGACACACCGAGGAACATACGAATAGCTCTCTTATGTCGCACCATCAACAAATGACCCTTATGATGTTCATTCATACTTTGGCTAGAAAACAACAAAAACTACACTACATAAAATACAACCAAGACCCCTAAATCGTACCCACATTATACAAAAAGTAAGCATGAGTCATATGATGATCAAAAATCTTAAACTCAAGAAATTTGTTTCAATTCTCCCCTACTACGATTATTCATCCTCGAATGATGGGTAAAGGCATGCACAAGCACGAGTTCCACACAATATTGCCCATCAAACTTTCCTTTAACAAAATTAGAAAACAAAGATGACAAGGAATCACCATTCCTTTTAGAAATATCAGAAAATAAGGATGCTAAGATTAACACATACCTTGAGCACGAATATCCAAAATGGGGAACAAATGCGGATACTTGGACTTCATGTCCTCTTCTACCTCCCAAGTAGCTTCTTCAACCTTATGGTTCCTCCAAAGAACCTTTACCAAAGCCACATCCTTCGTTTACAACAAATGAACTAGACAGTTCAATGTCTCAATCGGGACTATCTCATAAGATAAGGAATCTGAAATACCAAACCCTTCCAAAGGAACAACCAATAAAGGATCATCTACACACTTTCTCAACATAAAAACATGGAAAACTGGATGAATGGAGTTCAAACTAGAAGGCAACTCTAACTCATAGGAAACATTAACAACCTTTTACAAAACTAAATACGAACCAACATACCAGGGACTGAGCATTCCCTTCTTACCAAATCGTATCACTCCTTTCATGGGGGATACTTTTAAGAACACCCAATCGCCAACCTTAAACTCCAACCCCCTATGACTCATATTCGCATTAGACTTTTTGAGACTTTTAACCTATCTCGAATTACCTTCACCTTTTCCAAGGTTTGGTTAGCCAAATTAGGGCCAAATAACTTCCCCTCACCAATCTTATACTACACAATAGGAGAATGACACCTCCTACCATACAATGCCTCAAAAGGAACCATATTAATGCTAGAGTGATAACTATTATTATAAGCAAACTCTACAAAAGGCAAATGGTCAACCAAACTACCACCATAGTCGATTACTCAAGAACGAAACATATATTAACGAAACATATATTCCAATGTCTGAATAGTCCTTTCCGCTTATCCTTTCGACTACGGGTGGAAAGCGGTACTAAGGCATACCTTAGTTCCTAAACCTTTCTAAAACAATCACTAAAAATAAGATGGGAACGGAGTACCACAATCAGAGATGATAGAAATCAGAGCAGCATGAAACTTCACAATCTCTGCATGATACAACTTGGCATAATCCTCTGCTGAATAATAAGTCCCCACAGATAAGAAGTGAGCAAACTTGGTCATCCTATCCACGATAACCTAAATTGTACCACTATTATTCTGAGATCGAGGAAGATCGATTGCAAAATCTATATTAATTACCTCTTATTTCCATTGGGGCAACTCAATCTCTTGGTATAGAACTTCAAGTTTCATGTGCTCAACTTTTACTTGTAGGCACACCATGCACTTAGCCACATAGTTAGCCACATCTTGCTTCATATTATTTCACCAATATAACTCCTTAAGATCATGATACATCTTCGTATAACTAGGATAAATAGTATAACGCGATCCATGAGCTTCAGTCAAAATCCTTTCCCTCAATCCATCTACATCGGTGACACATAACCTACCTTAGTATCTCACGATACCATACCACTAATCGCAAAATCAATAACTCTTTGCTGACCCAGACTTTTCTTAATCTTTATCAAGTTAGAATCTAATATCTACTTTTTGTTTATCTCCACGACAAGAGACGACTGTAATACCTGATGCAAAAATACACCACCATCATCAAAGTCTATGAGACAACCAAGGTTAGCCAAATGGTGAATATCCTTTATCAACTCCCATTTATCCTTATCCACCTATGCTAGACTGCCTATGGATAACCTACTAAGAGCATCAACAACTATATTATCTTTACCTGGATGGTAATGGAGACTCATATCATAGTCCTTCAGAAACTCAAACCACCTTCTTTTCTTGAGATTTAACTCTTTCTAAGTAAACACATAGTGTAGGCTTTTATGATCAGAAAAAATGACAATATGAATCCCATAGAGATCGTGATGCCAAATCTTCACTGCAAATACCATTGCTAATAACTCTAAATTATGAGTAGGGTATTTCTTCTCATGAACTTTCAACTGCCTAGAAGCATAGGCCACCAACCTACCATGCAGCTTTAACACATTACCAAGCCCAACATGAGAAAAATCATAATACACTACAAAGCCATCATTACCCTCGAGCAAGGCTAAAACCAGAGCTGAAGTCAACTTATCCTTCAAATTTTCAAAACTACCCTCACAAGTATCATACCATAAGAACTTCACCTTCTTCTGGGTCAATTTAGACAATGGGGTAGCTATAGTCAAAAAACTTTTCACAAATCTCCTATAGTAGTCAGCTAAACCTAAAAAGCTCCTAATATCGATTGGAGTCACGAGTCTAGGCCACTTATTAATTGCTACAACCTTTTATGGATCCACCATGATCCCTTTACTAGAGATAACATGACCAAGAAAAGTTACAACTTTTAACCAAAACTCACATTTTGAGAACTTGGCATGCAAATACTGATACTTCAAGGTCTGTAACATAGCACAGAGGTGATTGACATGATCCACCTTACTCTTAGAGTACACCAGAGTATCATCTATGAATACATGACAAATAAATCCAAAAACTAATGGAAGACCCTATTCATCAAATCCATAAATACCGCTGAAGCATTGGTCAACCCAAAAGATCTAGGAACTCATAATGACTATACCGGGTCCAGAAGAAAGTCTTTGGGATATCCACTTCCCTAATATTAAGCTGATGATAACTCGACCTAAGATCAATCTTAGAGAAATACTTTACATCTTGAAGCTGACCAAATAAGTCATCGATCCTAGGAAGAGGATACTTATTCTTTATAGTTACCTTATTTAACTGACGGTAATCAATACACATCCGAAGGGAACCATCCTTCTTACACACGAACAACACAGTAGTGCCCTATAGAGACACTAGGACAGATAAAGCCTTTATCTAAAAGATCCTTCAATTACTCCTTAATCTTCTTTAACTTAATCAGAGCCATTCTATAACAAGTAATGGAGATAGGACGAGTGCTCAAAACAAGATCAATCCCAAACTCAATTTTTCTATCGGGAGAAACACTAGAAAGATCATCAGGGAAAACCTCAAAAAATTTCATTAACCACAGGGACAGATTCTATAGAAGGACCTTTCGAGTTAGAATCTTTAATCCAAACCAAGTGATACAAACAACCTTTGGAAATCAATTTTCAGGCTCTAAGATATGAGATGGACCTTTCCTTAGGCACTAAAGAACCCTCTTTCCATACAATGACCAGATTATTAGGGAATTTAAACATGACCTCACGGGTCCAAAAATCTAAAGAAGTATAGAATGAATATAACCAATCTATCCCCAATATGGCATCAAAGTCAACCATATCTAACTCTATCAAATCCATATAAGTTTTTCAAGCACAAACAGATACCACACCCCTCTATAGTCTCTTTTAGCAATCACAGAGTTACCAATTGGGGTAGATAAAGAGAAAAGATCAAAAATAAACTTAGGGCCAAAACCAAAATGTACAGCCACAAATAGGGGCACATAATAAAGAGTGGACCCTGGATCAAGTAAATAATGCATATTATAGGAGAAGAGTTTCAACATACCAGTAACGACATCGAGAGATTTCTTAAAATCCTGATAAGATGTAATAGCATATAAGTGATTTTGGCTTGGGTTGGTGCAAGAAGTAGAAGCAGATGCAGAAATAGCACCCTTTGGTGTAACAACAGATGAAGAGGCAACAAGAACCTTGTTAGCCCCAGAAGCCATTATAGAATGACAATCACGCTACATATGTCCAATCTAACCATAGTAAAAATATTTGTTCTTCCCTTCCTCATCGAACCCACGGTATGACCGGCCAGAAAATCTACATGAAGGGTGGGATGGTGCCGACTAAGCCTCATTACCTTGGGATTGGACACCTTGTGCTTGGAACCCACCATTATGCTGAGACCAACAATCACCCGATGACTTTGGGTAAGGAGCATTAGCCGTTGAGAAAGAACTAGAACTCTCTGACTTCTTCTTTAGCCACTTACCACCATCTCTTCCACTTTGCTAAGAAGGACTAAATTTCTAACCCCATCTCTCACTAAACTCAGCTTGATTCCTTTTCTTTTTCTCTTCCTGCTATATGTACACAACCAGCCTAGAGATATCTATGTCTTTGTTCAATAAGGTAACCTTACTTTCAAGGATCAACTCATGATACAATATCAAAGAAAAATTTATCATCCTATCCCTTATGTTAGAAACCAACTCTGGAGCATACCACGATAAATGGTGAAATTTTAAAGTATACTCCTTGATAGACATCCTACCTTGCCTCAAATTCACAAACTCTTCCGTGTTTGTCTCCTTCAACTTCTAAGGAAAGAAGCGATCTAGAAAAATACTAGAGAAATCTCCTACAGAGATGACTCAACACCGTCATCCCTTGCCTGATCCCATTCCTCATACCATTGGTATGCCACATCCTTTAGTTGGTAGGTGGAAAACTCCACGCCCTCCATATTAGTGGCAAGCATAATATAAAAGATATTTTCCTTCTCATCTAGAAAACCTTGAGGTCCTCCTTAACCTTAACACTATTAAAGGTAGGAGGATTCAACCTCATGGATTGACGACCCTTGTAGCCTCAGAAGATGGAGTAACAGGAACACCATGCTCAGACTGAGTAGGTACCAACTGTACCAACATATTAATAGACTGATGAGCTCAGCATTTGTCACTTCATCCTGTGGAGTTTGAGAAGGACTAGAGAGAATTGGTGTACCTCTAGGATAATTAAGAACTGGACCCTTATACTGGGTCTAGACTCTAAAAGTAGCATATGTCCCATCAACATTGTCCCTAATTAAGACAAAGGAGTTTTCGTGAACTTTAGATTGTTGAGGCATGATCTAAAAAGCAAACAAACAAAAATTAGAGTATTTCAAGACTTAGATTCTATAACTTGAAAATAGATCACAAGAAGGAGAAATATTCCTAAATGACTTGTAGCCTCTTTCTTATGAGTGTGGCGCACTACATACCCTTAAAAGAGACTCTACTCGACACGGATTTGTGGACTCCTAATTGACCATGAGCCTAGGACTCTGATACTAACTTAACACGACCCAAACCAGGGCCTTGTCGTAATGGGCATCTCAAGTCCAAAAAGGATCGGATATTACTCTGATAACCAATCCAACCAACCAATATACACCCTGGTTTATAAGAATTCCAAATATATAATAAGATAGAGATTATTTAAAATGTAATGACTTTGGGATAAGCCAATAACCAAGACCAATCCAACTCTATCAACCATCCAAACCAAACCAATAACCACTGAACAATAACCAAATCCATATCCATTCCATAATATACCCAAGTTCATAGTTTTTCCATACAAAGCCTTTAAAATAATCCAAGAATATTTGATTGGGACATACCCCTGACCATAGCCAAAACCAATATCCAAGTCTAAACCAATAATGATATAATAAAACTATAAGAAAGAAATAAAGCCTTCTGAAGTATGCAAGCTCACCATGTTAAGTCAACACAAGCTTTCCCCAAATCCAAGTTATTAAGGAAGAGGTATGATAGTATGACCAATCCATGCATCGCGTGGGGATACATCATCCGAAGATGGTTAGTGGTTGGAGCGTAAACATGTAACTCAAGGATAAGGATAATATAATGCCAACAGTTCAAAAACCAATTAACCAATGCACATAACCAATGCAATGAATTCATATACATATAGATATACATACATATATATATGCACACAGACACACATACCCCATGCCGAGATAGGGAATAAGATTAGCATGAACTTTTGAAATATTAATTTGGCTGTGTAGTATAACTATCATATATTAGGGCACCCATGAGTTATATGGTTCCAGCTTTACCCTAGGTGGAAGGGCACAATATGTGTAGCCGTACGAACCAGAGAATATCTATAATCGTATATGTCTATACGGGTGGCAAACGGGCAGATTGGATTGGATTTGGACGGGTTAAATGTGGATCAAGCAAAAATGGTTTGGATTACAATTTGCACATATAAATATGGGTAAATATGGATTTGGTCAAATATGAATTGGGTAAAAATAGTTCCAACCCACTTTATCTCCTAAAATAAAAAACTTAAAACTTCTATATCATATCAACTTGACTTTTTTTTTTCCATTTTTTAAAAGTTTTTTCTTTTTAGCTTTTTTCTCTTTCTTTTATATATGGGCGCTAGTTTTCTTTTTTTCTTCTTTTTTTCATTTTTTTTCTCTCTTCAATTTCTGCCCTTTGCTTCTGTTTCTTTTTTCTTTTTTTGTTGTTGTTTTAAGAGTTCAACTAGTTTACAAGCTTGAGATCAAAGAAAAAATACAGATTTAGAATAAAGTGTAATGGCTCACGTGAATTATACTATGTGTTTCATAATTCATGATTTATGAGAGTTTTATTCAAGCTATGTGAGTTATCTATAAACTATGTATGTTTTTCATAAAGATTTATTGTATTGATATTTAGTTGAATACACCCCCATATATTCAGTACATTCCCAAGTGCTGATCCATAGATACATCTGTGTGCTATATTGTCTCATAATATAGGTTCAGGTGCTCAGTCCCAGCAGCGTCAGTGATCCCGAGTACCTTTATCTACACGTCTACTGTGGTGAGTCCTCATGGTTTGAGAAACTATCTCCAAACACTTCAGTATTTTTAGTAGTTGTTCTACTGCTTTCAATTAAGTTTTAGTTAGTTGGGGATCTTTCCCAATGTCTCTATAGTTTGTTGAGTAGTAGAGGATTTGTTAGACTAGATGGTCAGTATATTTAGACTTGTAGTATTTTGTTAGTTTTACAATACTCATTCGGATTACAGTTAGACATGATATAACATGATTCCTTATTTTGCTCTCATTAAGTAAGCTTTGTACTAAGTAGCAGGCTTAAAGGGTTAGCTTGGGGCTACTTGTTGCCTTAAGCACCGTGTGATGCTCCGGGATAGGATTTTGGGGCATTACAATTTGTAATACCCCATATTTCCCTAGCATAATTTAAGTCTCAATACATGAGTATTCATGTACATAAAATTTTCAAAATACTCATTATTTTCCAGTTAAGATCCCACCAAGTTGTGGAAAATTGAACTAGGCTTCCAACGATATAAGATTCTCCTTAATCCTATAACTAAGTAAGAAGTTATGGTGATTTTATGTTTCAGTCATAAAACACCGTGATTTGGGCCCGAGAGCATCGCGGAGAAGTTTAAAATTACAATTGTCAAATTCTAATAAAACTCTGTGATTCCACCACATCGCGATGATGTCCCATCTAGTAATTGTCCATTTCCAATGAAGCTCTGCAATCATGGCGCATCGCGGAGGAGTCCCATTTCACATTTGGAAATTTCCAGTGAGCCTTCGTGATAAAGATTTATCATGGAGGTGGCCATAATGGCATTCCAAAGGCTTACCGCGATTTCACTACGTCCTGGCAAACTTCTATGTCCCAGTTGTCAATTTCCTGTGGTCCGATGCGATAGCACCGCGTTGTGCCAGAACTAAAAATTGGGATTTCCATATTTCAGTTCTGAGTTTTTTAAAATTCCTTTAAGGGTTATTTGGGTCTTTTCCCACAGCCCTAATTAGCCTAAAATATGAGATTTAACCCATTGATGACCTAAATAATCACCATTATTCAATTCATCTTAAATTGAAGATCCGTTTCTTAAGAACAAAAACCCTAGGTCTCAAATTCAAGGCCAAATCTCAAGAACTCTCCATCAATCCTCTCAAATTCATTAACTCAGGTATGTTAAATGTTCATTCATGGGTTCTATTCACCTATGGAGTCCAAGTATCTGATTTTAATTACAAATTTATGGTCTTTTCAAGTTACTCTATTTTTAAATTAAGTTTTCAACCATGAATCTCCATGAACTATGATTCTACACCATGTATCAATGGAACTGTTGTTGTTATTCAATTCCCCATGTTTTAATATTATTATTCTTTGAATTAAATCATGATTTGGTGCTATTAATGTTAAATCCATTCTATTACTACAAGTTTCATAACATTCCTATGATTTGATTAAACTATGAACTACAAGTGTTTGATAAAATGCCTACAAGAATGAATAGCTGATAAAGGTTTTCATGCTAAGTCCTCTAAGTTTAATATTGTGTTACTATTTTTGCTTTTGAGTCCTAGGGGTATTAAATACCCAAAAATCATAGTTGTTTACTTAATCTCATCTCAGTATTTTCAGAATAACTTCAGAATACATCATGAGGATTACTAGATTAGTCAGTTAAACTCAGAAATGGTCAGTAACTCAGTTTCATTTAGTTGGGAATAGGATTTAGCATTGAGAGAGTATAGGGATGGCGGTTTCCCCATCAGATAGGCTGAGTCATTAGTAGCAGTCCCTATACTTCAGAACTACATAGCTAGCGTAGGATATGATAAGCTACCCGTTAGTTTAGGCTTGACTATCTCGCAGGGGTCACCCGTCAGATTAGGCTTGACACCCTTCATCCTTCGGAACAATACAATATACCAGAATAGTGGATCCACATAGCCAGTGTTAGTACCTGTGGAAAAGTATTAATACCCTTCCAACTGTGGTTATAGGTTGGATCCCGATTAGCTTAGATTGGGGCATGTTAATTAGATGATAGCTCCCATAATCTCAGTCCAATAATCAGGCCAGTAGTTCAATGTCAGTGTTGTTTGACCAAGGCATACAGATATCAGTTATTTTAGTATTTCACTTTACAAACTTTTATTCAGTTCATGTTATACGCTTGGTCATGCATCCCAATATCTACAGATTTCACGTACCTTCAGTATTTACAGACTTTCATGCATGTACAATATTTACAGATTTCACATATTTTTAGTATCTATAGATTTCATACACTCTTTTCAGTACTCTATGTTTTATATGTATATTTAGACAATTGTTATTCTGATTCATGAAACTATGTATGTCAACCTACCCCATTTAGCATACTAGTGCATTCAAAGTGCTGATCGCATACCTTTCTTTTGCGCTATGATGTATTATATCATAGGTTCTGACACTCAGTTCCAGGATCGCGCTTAGACTTCTCAGACTCTCAGTAGTAGCAGCAGTGAGTCCTTATATTTCGTGGATATATTATTTTACTTTATGTATTTAGTTCAGTAGTTAGCAGAGTTAGTTGTGGCCTGTCCCATCAACTCACAGTCAGTCAGTTTAGAGACTTTTAGATATTACAGTTAGTTATTCAGTACTCAGATTTCAGTTGACATTTCAGTTAGTTATCCAGATTTTCTTTATGTTCCCAGATTCAGATAGTTGTTTATGTCAGTTAGTTATCCAGATTTTCTTTATCTTCCCATTTTCTTTATTAGTTTTTTTTTGCATTTATGATTATGTTATTCAGTTCTCTTAGCGGGTACCAGCTCAAGGGTTAGCTTGTGGTCCTTTCAGAATATAAGCACTATGTGATGCCCAGGGTGTACTCTCGGGGCATTACACACACTTTTTTTTTGGGGGATGTACTAGTCATCCCAGGTTTTCTTTCCTAGTCATGTGGCTTCACGCACTGGGGCTCTTTCAGCAGGGGGAGCTAAACCCATATAGCCTATGGTGGTTTAGGACGACAAAGCTACCCAACCCAGGTAAAGATTTTATGGCATGCTAAACCCGGTTCCCTTTACCAATATGGATAAATATATATATATATATATAAATATGGTTTGTGTGTATATGGATGGTTTTACTTAGTTTTATAAATGACATTATTTTATCCTTTTCCTGAGTTCATGCTAACGTTCACCCGCTAACCCGTCTTCGACCGGTCGTATACCCATACTTTATAGGAACATCCATTCTACTCCCTACATAGTAATTGACTCGGGGAAAACTATTGGATTGAAGTGGTGAGTTTCTATCTTTCCAAAATGCACCATTTCATGTTATGGATATTTTTAGACATTTTAATTTATTTCTTGATATTGGTTTTGGCTATGGTTGGGGCATGTCCCAACTGTATATTTTTACTCTTTTGATTAGAGGATTTATGGTACTGCTATGGGTTGAAATGTGCGGGATTGGTATTGGTGTCAGCCTTATCATTGGCATTGGTATTGGGGCTGACATCATGAAACATAATTTCTCACTGTTCTATCGTACTTTATTTTAGGATTAATCATATTATATTTTGGAACTTATTTGGTTATGACCTGGTTTATGACCCTTGGTTCGGTATTGGTTTGGCTTGGTGGTTTGGTTGGTATGGTTTGGTTGACGGAAAGACTTGGTAGAGCTGGTCTAGGAATACACTTATCCTAATGTCAGTCCTTGTCTAGTTATGCTATCATATTATATGTTCGTAATTCAAGCGACTCAAGGTATGCTTATGGTGGTTGGGTTGGGTAATAGGGAGTGGTCCTCGATCCTGGTTGGACTTAGGATGCCCATTACGACAAGGCCCTCGGTCGGGTCATGTCTTATTGTCATAACATCACAACTTTTAAGCGTATCGCATACCATTACAATTATTAGTTATTTTTTTTTGGGACTCGATCCCATAGTCTAACAAAGACATAAATTCAATTCATTGTGTTGGGATACGAACCCGTTTAGCCAATTAAACCACCAAGGTTATAATTCAAACAAATATATATCCAACAAGGCCTTTGCAAGACAAATCACCAATGATTCACAATCTTTAGGCCAATGCGTTAGTTCAGAACTCAATTTAACATGTGAATAGTTTGTTCTCTTAGACATTTTGACAAACACATTGAGGCCATATTTACTAGGACCAAAACCAATGTAAAAATCATCAAGTTTAGGGTTAACCTTGACCCAATGGTTAAACCACAATTACCAAGCACCCTTGTGTACAAAACCATCATTAAAGCATGTATATTCACAATTTAAATCAAAACCCTCAACATTGGTTTTCAAAACCACAATTAATGATTCATAGAAAAATATTTAAACACATTATTTTCATAAACTAAAAATGAGGTAAGAGTCATATGCCTTATTCACGAAGAGTCACAGAGAGATTTTGGTCTTTCAGCCTCTAGATGAACACCTTTAAGAAATCGTAGCCCAATCTTCTTAAGAACCTTTAGAGAGAGTTTTTAGAGTATTTTGGTCCTTCAAAGTGTGTTATGAGAGGACACAAAATGTTTTATGATGTGGGGTCTTTAGGGTTTTGGGGTGGGAAATATCCAAAATACCCTCAACTTAAAAGTTGAAAAATATGCAAATGAGGGTACGACTAGGCCCCCCTAACTCGTACACACAACATAAGAGTGGTACCCACCACTCATACCCTAGAAAGAAAGTTGGACTCCAATTTCGCCCAACATACAACTTCATAGACCAAATAGTATCCACAACATATGATTAGTATCCTATAACCATTCCTTAGGCAACCTACCAAGGGCTTGACATACTGAGCAATATACGAGTTGCTCTTCTATTTTGTACCATAAATATACAGTCCTTATGATGTCCATTCATACCTTGGACAAAAAACAACCAAAACCATACAGAGTAGCATATGACCAAGCCCCCTAAACCGTACCTACATCATACAACAACTAAGCATGAGTCGTATGATAATCAGAAAGCTCAATCTCAGGAAATTTCTAAGGGTCAAAATCCAAGGTTTTTCAATCAACTGCAGGAAGAGGAAGTTTTGAGAACTATTGACTTGTCCCTAAGAGTCTTAAAAGGGATAAAATATGCAGAAAAAGGGAAAAATCAAGTAAATATAGAGGCTTGACAACGTAGTAGAGTCCAACCAAAGAGAAAGGTGGTATTCCACCAAAATATATGATGATGAAAGAATAATTTGGAACATAGGATCTGTTAATTCTGAAAAAGCTTTTCAGAGAGTACAAATGTTACATAGATTTCATAAGTTTACTTTCATAGCTTTGGTGGAGCCTTTTCAATATATCAGGACAATTGAAAGATATGGAAGTAAACTTTCCATGCCATTGGTCCTTCATATATTAGTGGGAAGATTTTTTGTTCATTAATCATGATCTTAATGCCATACTTATCAATAATTTAGAGAACAACTGGATACTTTGCTGGAAAATTAGAGTTTTAGCCTTAGATTATTGACTAGTGTTGTCTATGCTAAGTGTGATTGTAATAAAAGGATTAAGTTATGAGAAGATATATACTCTATTGAATGGTGTCACTAGTCCATGGATAATGGGTGGTGACTTTAAAATTATGCTTAACAGTAAAGAGAAAATTGGAAATTACCCCATGGTTGGCTTAGAGGTAGAAGATTGTCAATCTTGTAATAATTCTAGTGAATTATTTCTAATCCAACATTGGGTAGTCCATTTACATAGTGGAATGGAAGATCTGGAGATGATTGTATATTTGACAGATTGGATAGAAATTTGGCCAATGGGGATTTCATGGGTTTATTCCCGTATATCTGAAGGGGAACATCTGGCTAGAGATGGTTATGATTATGACCCTGTTTTAAGCTGTAGTGATAGGGTTACCAATTCTATCAAGTCCTTTACATTCTTGAAAGAACATGAGAATTTCAAGAAAGTTGTTAAAATGAATTGGGATGTAGAAGTTTCAAAAAATCCTTTCTTGAATTTTAAAAGAAATATTAAGCAAGTTAAAAAGACTCTTTCCTTGTAGAGCAGAGCTACATATGGAGACATTTTTCAATAGTTGATTATTAGAGAGAAAATATCATGGATTAAGTAAAATTATTTGAAGAGTCTTCATCTCAAGAGAACAGGAAAGTGATGCAGAAAGCTAAGGAAAAATATTACAAATATTTACACCTATAGGAGAGCTAATGACAACAAAAGATAGGATTTAACTGATTTAAGAGTGGGGACATAAATACTAGATTCTTTCATACTATAGTAAAAAGGTAGAAGGAATAAGCTAAAGATCAGTAGAATCCAGAATAAGCAGGGTGGGTGGTTAGAATGGGAACATGAAATTGTTGAAGATGTACTTAACTTTTACCAGAAATAATTATCTTAAGAAAGGGTTCACAATAAATTCTTACTTGAAGGATATGTTCCAAAAATTGTGAAGAAGAAGGAAAATTCATTATTAGAAGCTATTCCTAATAATTCTAAGATAAAGAAAGTTGTATTTAGCTTAAATAGGGATAGTGCTTGTGGTGCTGATGGTATTTCTGGTTTAATTTACCAATCTTTGTGGGATATTGTTGGCCCTGATATTGTGAGGACAGTGATGAATTTCTATGCAGGAAATACTAACTAAAATCTATCACTCATATTAATTTAGTATTCATTCCTAAGAAAGATAATGTATAATCGTTCTCAGACTTGAGAACTATTTATTTGAGTTATTTTGTGAAAAAAATTCTCTCAAGAATTAGACATGATAGGATGAAGGCTTGCTTCCTAAGTTGACTTCTCAAAATCAATCTGGATTTGTAAAAGGAAGAAGCATCATAAAAATGTGTTACTGGCACAAGAATTGGTCTCAAATATTGGTTATAGAGGAGAACCTGCTAATGTGGTGTTGAATTTAGATATGGCTAAAATATATGACAGGGTTTCTTGGGTTTTGTTGATGAAGGTATTAAAGAAAATAGATTTTGCAGCAGGGTAGTAGATTTCGTCTGGAGGTTGATATCTAATAATTACTACCAGTGTTTTTGAATGGTCAACTTGTTAGATTTTTTCATTCTACTTGAGGGGTAAAGCAAGGACATCCTTTTTTATATTGTCTTCTAAGGTCTTAACAAGGGATCTAAACTATTTATTTTAAGATCCTATGTATGTAGGATATGGAATAGTTAAATGGAGCCCTAATCTCAATCATCTGACATATGCAAATGATACCATAATCTTTACTTCCTCAAATCATTATGTTGTTGAGAAAATAATGCACGTGTTACAGGAATATGAAAAACAGCCAGACCATAAGGTTAATAAAGAGAAGATCTATTTGTATATGCATCAAAATACTGCAAGACAAGTGGTGCAATAAATAAAGCCGATAATTGGGATAAGAAAAGGGTCTTCCGCCTTAAAGTATATTGGTTGTCCCTTATCCCGTACAAAGAAGAATAAAAAGAACTTTGCATAGATGATTAACATAGTGAGAAGTAAGATTCAAACTTAGAAGGGGAGATTGTTAACTTATAGGGGAAGGAAGTGTTAGTAAAGAGTATTTTATAGAGCGTACCCCTCTATGTTTTATCTGTAATTGTTTCCCAAAAATGTGTCATTAAAGAGCTGCATAGGATTTTTGTTAAGTTTTTCTGGAGCAACAAAGATGAAGGTAGAAGTAAGCATTGGTCAACCTAGGATAAGGTATGCTTGCCTAAATAGGAAGGAGGATTAAGGTTTAGATCTCTTTATGATATCTCTCAGTCTATTTATGCTAAATTATGGTGGAGGTTCAGGCACAAAGTAATTTATGGACTAATTATATGTGGAACAAGTACTGTAAAAAATAGATCCAAGAACTGGTCCGATGAAAAGAAGGCTCTCAAGTATGGAAAGCAATGTTAGAAAATAAGGAAAAAGTAGAAAAATTCTTTTGGTGGGAGCCTAAGAGTGGAACATGGGTTGATATCTTCACTCGTCAAATGTTCAAACTTGTTACCTATTGAATGATATTGGGGAATTCTTAAATAAAGATGGATGGTACTTTGAATACATGCAAGAGATTATTCCAGAATATATGGTTGAACAAGTTATATCAAACATGATCCTAATCAAATTGGAGAACAGTGGATAAACCTTGGTGGACAAAGACTAGCAATGAAAAATTTACTATTCGAAGTGCACGAAAAATGTTAAGACAAAGAGAGAATACCAATAAAGACCTTAAGTAAATAAAGGTATCCCTTTCAAATTGTCTTTCCTTACATGGAGAATTTGGTTAGGAAAAATTCCAGTTGCAACTATCATGAATCAGCGAGATCCTAATGTCTTTTAAAATTGTTGATGTTTTCATTCACAAGTAAGAGAGACAACTGAACATTTATTTTTAAGAAGGGAAGTTATAGAAAGCACATGGAATTATTACTGTGCTGCTACAGGTATCATAGACTAAAGATTATATTTGAAGCAAACTTTGAGAATGTGGAGAGATAAACATATTAATGTAAGAGAAAAAAAACTGTCTTTCAGGTGATCCCTAACATTATTCTTTGGTTCCTTTGGAAGAGAAGAAAAAAGAGATTACATGGTGGTTCTTATCAGGAGAGAAAGGTATGCTTGGAAATAAATGACTCTATTTCTAAGTTTATAAAAATTAGATTTAACTTGGAGAATTCTGGGAAGAGTCGGCCTAACATTATTGATGTTCGTAAAGGGTATAAAGTAACCTATGTCTTCAACGCGGTGAGATAGTTGTACCCTCTCTATCAGTGGTTAAATGCTAAGACTGATAGGGTTTCAAGGGAAAATCTGGGACCCAACTCAATTACCTTTTGTATGGGATGAAGAAGGAGAACTTGTGTTGGCTAAAGGTGAGATGATTCAAGAAACAACTAGTTTAGTGGTAGAGGTTATAACTGTGTGGAAATATCTTAGTTACTGCTACAATAATTAATTTTATCATATTATAATAGATTCTAATTCCTAGATCTTAGTTCAAATAATTTAGGTGACCTGGGATATCTCATGGAGTGTGGCTATGGAAATAAAATCTGTCAAGATTCTAAAGGCACTTATGTTAGTAAGAGTAGTACATTCCCTTCGGGAAGGTAATCCTCTTGTCGACATTTTTACTGACCTAGGTTTTCTGGTTGCAAGTGAATATCAATTCAATAATATTTTAGAGGTACCAAAAGAAGGAAGAAGTATAATTGAATTAGAATAGCATGGAACAACATACATCAAAAGAAGGGCACAAAGCAGCTGAACTAATAGGTTGAAGTCAAATTTTCTTGAACAGGTGATCCATAGATACATAAAGAAAGGAAAAATAAAAATCAACAACTACAGAAATTACCATTATGCAAAATAATTTCATCGAATAAAAGTACCTACAGATGGTGAGAGCTTGAGGTGAGATGGGTACATATCTAAATAAGGGTAATGCATAGCTATTTGGACATTGAAATACTCCTTTCTAAATTACAATACTTGGTTCAGGAGACAAGATAAGCTCATAGATAGTGATTTAAGTTCTGAAGATTAAATTTTTATGGTGGTATAAACTTCATTAGAAGTTCAACCCATCGATCCAAGTAAGAGGAGTAAGAAATTACTTGACAAAGGGATAATGAACGTAGCTCAGAGCAGATTGAAAAAGAAGATATACAGTGTGGACCAGTAGGCCTTGGAATCGCAGCATACTCAAGCTCAACCTTAGAGAAGATGTTGACTAAAATTGTTGACTCTTCACTTTCCCAATTTGTGTGGTATTTAGGAAATGAAATATAAATAGATGATCAATTTTCTGGATCCAGGCCATTTTTGGGCCTTGTTTATCAAATCATTTTATTTTTAATAAATTGGCCAATGCTAGATTTTCATTAAAAAAAGTTACCCCTCCTTTTAACAAAAGCTGATGTGGCATAAATTACTTTTTGATTAAATATGTTACATTATTTTTATTGATCCATATGTAATTACACCCAAATTCATTCACAATTCTATCCATTGAAAATATGGATGAACAAAGTTGTATGAAATAGATGGGGTTTCGTGACATGATTGCTAATGATATTTCTAATGTTTGAAGCTTGTCATATCATGAATATTTTCACCTTTTTATATCTGTATATATTTAAATATATATTCAGTTTTTAGATTGGATTAGATTCTTTAGAATGACCTCTCATCATCCATTATTGAAAGAGCTTTGTGTAATTCCTTGTACTGTTGATTTGTCCAGTTTTTTTAATGATAAACTGTTACAATAATAATAGTCATAAAAATATTTCAATAACATATTTTTTAACATTGCCAGATTGTTACAAGCTTGAAATATTGCAAAATAATACCATTTTTATATAAAAAAAACCCCAAACTATTCATTTTTTAACGCTTAAAGATAAAAAAGTAACTTATATTCGTAAATTGACCTAACATAATCACTTAATGTGAAAAGGGCATTTAAATAAAAATTATTTTGAAATATTAGAAATTTTTATATAATTCGATTTATTTGTAGTGTTAAAAACTTTAAGGAGATGTAAGTCATTTTGGCAACAAATAAGTTCTTAACAACACTTGTTTACCAAACACATCAATAAATTTTTTTCAGTTTCAACACTTCTATCCAAACACTTATCTACTTAATTTATAAGCACTTATTTTTAACGTTAAGAATTTAAGCTAAAAAGATATTTTTTAATCTTATCCAAACGGGCTCTAACTCAACTCTATATCAAATGTTTTGAGGTGGTAAGCTTTCTTATCAAACTTCCTGAAACAATGATTTTCTGCTTTCCAATAGATGTACTTTTTCAAAAATATCTTCGACATAACAATCATCCAAACTGAATTGGTTTTCCAGAAATTTATCTTCTTCAGAAAATGATTGCGTTAACAAATAAAAAACATATGACAAAAGAGAAAATGATGGTTATTTTATTAAGTTGAAAGAAGAGATGTTTAAATACAAGAAAATTCTAACCTATGTGATATAAACAATGCAATAACTCAAAAAATTGATACACTTTAATAACTAGGAATTAAGTTTACCAACTACATGCCTACAGACACAATTGGGAACTAAAATAGAAAATATGTATTTTCTGGAAACAATAAAACACTTTAGCATCCATTTCATCATGCTAACTCAACATCAATTAACAACTCACGAGGTAGATTTCAACGCTCCTACTTGCATCAAGAGCTAAAAATTTTAGGTTTCTTTATGAAGAACTCAAATTTGCTTGACGGAAGAGCTTTTGTAAAATTATTAGGTAGCTGCTCTTTCATTTATACCAGATTCACTAGACCATTCTTTTGCACTTAATTATATAAGAAAATATAGCTTCATATTGAAATTCTTGGTCTTTCTATAAAATAATGGATTGTGAGAAATATCAATGGCACCTTGATTGGTAACAAATATCTCACTGCTTTCCTTTAGTTCCAAATAGATATCATAAAAGATTTTCTTTATGCATTAAGCATGATTGACTACAGCTGTAGCAGCAATGAATTCTGAATATGTAGTTTTTTGAGCAACAGTTTCTTATTTTTTTTTAACACCAATAAAAACATCCGTTGCCAAAAATTAAATAGCACCCTAAAATAATTTTCATATCTTTAGCAAAACCACCCTAATCACTTTAAAAAAATCCTTGAAGTTTGAAATTCTGGCACTTGCTAAATTTGACTCCATAGTCCTTTGTGCCTTTGACATATTTGAACACTTTTTTGAGGATATTCAATTCAAAAGGAGAATTCATAAATTGGGATAGTAAACTTACAACATACAATATATCTAGCCTTGTTGCTATAAGATATATCAAATATCCTATCAAACTTTTGTAGCTTCCTTCTTCTATTTAGTCAATACCATCATCTTTTATTAGCTTCTTCTTTTGACTTATAAACATACTTATACTTGTGCAATCGCCCATTATATATTATCTTAGAATTTATTTTTCATACTTATTTTAACAAATGCATTTTTATCTTAGATTTATTTTAATCTTCATTCCAAGAAAGAAATCCATCTCTCCAAGATCCTTCATTTCAAAGACCTTCATTATCTCTTTTTTAACTCTTTTATGAGCACAAATTACTTTTAATTACTAAAAAATCATCAACGTATAGAGAAATTATTATAATGTCAGTGTTAATATGCTTTATGTAAAGAGTTAGAAAGATGATCATCGATTCTACTATACAAAGCCATTGGAGCTTGCTTTAATCCGCAGAGGGATTTTGTCAACTATGAGACTTCATCTTCCCGTCCTCCCACTACAAGCCTTTTAGGATACTCAAGATAGATTTCTTCTTATAAGAAACCATTCGAAAAATATGATTTAATATCTAGTTGGTAGATTTTGCAACTCCCTTGTGCTGCAATTGCCAAGAGAAGCCTAATTGTGTCAAGCCTTGCAATTGGTGAAAATGTTTTAGAAAAATCTACCCCAAAAATCTAAGTATAGACCTTCACCACAAGCCTAGGTTTCTGTTTTCTCATTAAACCATTGTTCTGCATCAGATCACACAAGCAAGTATATGTTCTCAAATAAGTAGTAGAGTGACTCTTATGAGCAGAATATCGATCCTACATTGCTATTTAAGTTAATAAATTCTATTTGTCACCAAAAATAGTTTGAGTTTTATTTTATTATGAACTAATAATGGAAATAACAATGATATGAAACTTTGATTATAAACAATATATGGAGAATTCCAGGATAGAGATGTCTACTTGATGCATAACTATGGTTTCTAGCCCGTGTTGGTGTTTATCATGATTACTAATTTATGAGGTTGATAATATAACTTGTAAATATTCACCCTCTAAGTTATCTACCCAATTTAGTCTTATAACTACATCGTTAAGTGGGGATGTGAGTCTTTAATTTGGATTCACTAAGTTATCTTCTTATTTTATTAACCAAATGGGGCATTTAGGTATATTTCTATCCTAACCGCAAATAATCCTTTACTAATTAGTATTAAATAAATTAAAGATATGATCCAAAATCCCTACATTATTTTTTACCCCCGCCACTCCTATGGTCAATTTGTTTTGGGACTTAATTTTATTCTAAAATTTCTGACTCTTTAGAATAGTAAGACAAGAATGGAAAAATAATTACATTACTTAATAAACATATGCACCAACCAATAAACCATAATTAAACAAGTATGTCGTAGCCTCAACCCTAGAAATAAGGTGTTTAGACTCTATAGAAATAAAAGGAATCACCATTAGATATTTCATCAGTAAAAATACAAGAAACTAAAAGTTTAAAGAAGAAAAAACCCTTTAATAGAGCCTTTGATTCCTTTTCAATTCTCAACTATTGTGTTGTTCCAAAACCCCCTTATAAATATTTATAAGTACCCCTTATATAGTCATTTAGGTGGTCCATAACTTTCCCTAAATTAAATATAAGCATTGACCACTTTTCTCCCAACTTAAATGAGTAAAAAACCAACTTTTAGATGTCCTAGAGGGGGGAGATGGTTGCACTGTATGGCCAAGTGGGATGTGGAAAAGACCCATAGTATGACTAAGAAAGTGTGACCTCTCCCTAGGGTATATGGAACAAGGGCCCTCCGATGCTATGGGGGTACAATTCAAGGCCCCTTGCTTACTGTGACGGTTCATCAAATCTTCACTCACTTCTTCTCGTCCACTTGTTCCTTGCTTCCCCTCTTCTTTTGGGTTGTTTGTAGGCTTTATTTAGCTTTCAAAGATCCTCCAATGGTATTCTACAATTTCTCATAACAAACATTAGTCCATACAACACAATAGGGCTCATTAAAGTACACTAGAACAAGCATAACTTAGGTTAGCTTAACTAGTTTTCTCGTCTAAACTTTATTTGATCCTTTTGACTATAGAATTGTTTCAAATGCAACTGAAAACTCTAAATTAGAAAATTAGCAAAAAAACACAAAAACACACTTTGTAATTCATTAAACACATCAAGTTATCCTAAAAACTAAGCTACACACGCTTAGATAATGACACTTAGGTATATAAATATGCTTAGATCACCAACCCACACTTAACATTTTGTTCATCCTCGAACAATTATTTACGCTATCCCATCAAGGAAGACTCCAACATAACTACTAAAATTAAGACACTCAATCTAGAACAACAACAACCACATGAATAGCAAGTTCTACATTAGGTATGTCATATTACAATTAAAACACATGAATTCTACTTTTAGACTTCCTATCCTTAAGAATTGACTCTAACAAGTTAGAAAAATCATGCATATTACTCAACAAAGAGATCTTACATCACCAATCCATCATCAAACCTTCACCCTCACCATAAGAAGGTTACTCTTATTCACTCACAAATATGCAAATTATCTTAAGAATCGGTGTAAGAATTAAATTTCTCTCTCTCACAAAGAATTCACATGCCACATAAGATGAACGACAAGTTTACCATTATTTTAGTACTAAACTAATATTAGAACTTAAAAATTCAAGATCAAGTAGGAATTTAAGAATTGTAATGTAGGCTAGGGTATGGATAAGAGCTTCTCTAACCAATGATTTTAGGTGGACTCAAGTGTCATCATCTACACTTGTTTAATCTAGTTTTGAGGGATTCTTGTGTGATTAATGAGTTTATATTCATATAATTGAGAATTTCTATGTCAAATTAATTTATTATAATGTTTCAGGTGTGTTCTAAATAATTTTGGAACCCTATTGGTCATTTAGAATTTAGACGAGGAAACTAGTGTTACAAGCTTGAGCTAGATGTTGTTCTAGTTGATGTCAATAAAGTTTATTTTGTTTTAAGCACTAATTCATCTTGTTTGATATCATAGGATACCATATATGATGTTAAAATCAATATTGGGAAGCTAAAAAACTTTATTGGAAGGTAAAGACACCCAAGAAGTGAGGAATATAAAGGGAAAAGGGAGGAGTAAATGATGGAGAAATCTGGAAAATTTGAGGTCATGGGCTTGCCATGTTTTTTAACCTTTGAGATAAGGGAATGCAATTTATCTAGACCCAAATAAAATTGTTAATTTTTAGTGAGCATCTATGATAAGGGTGTGCCATGCCCTTAATGCGCCAATATATGGACGTGATATGCCCTTGGTTAAAAAATGGTCTCTTGACTTCATACTATAAATAGGATACTTGGGCTTTATTATACACACCTTGGAGGACTTTTGAGGATGGAAATAAACTTTAGGAGGCTTGTTTTAGGGATTTTAATCTTTATTTTAGTTTACTTCTTATTTTATACATGAATTCCTTAATTGCGTTTCTTTATAAATCCACGAGTGGCTAAACACCCTCATCTAGGATTGAGGCTATGAGCATGCACACTTATGCTTTTGATTGATTTTTTTAAGTTGATTATCATTTTTAAATTTTAATATATCCTTATTTTTACTATTTTATGGATTTATGACCTTTAGGATAAACTTATATTTAGATTATGATCCCGAAAGAAGGAAAAATATATTAGATCGTGGGATAAATAGAGTGAGATCTTTTATGGAGAGGGATTGAAGTTAATATTTGCATTTAGGATAGGAATATACCTAATTCACCTTATTTGGTTCATACACGGGATGAAATATAAATTAATTTAAGTTACTTCTCACATCCCCTCTCAATGATATAGTTGTGGGACTATCTTAGATAGATGATTAAAGGATGACCATTCCCTAATTATGTTATTAACCCCATGAATAAACAACAAAGGTTATTAACTAAACTAATGAGATTGTATGGATAAGTAGTATTATTCATAGTACCTTAACACTGGATTTCTCCCCATTATTGTTCACGCATTTTATATTATCACATTATTTATAGTTACTTTTGAATTCTCAAATGTTATTGGTTACTTCTGCACTTGTTTAATATTGTAGTATTACTAGAATTATATTATTGCTGAGAACAAGCCCTTGTTGTATAGATACTTAGGTTTTAAAGTCCACTTTACTACTTGCATGACAATGTACACTTGCATGTGCGCTAGGACGCAACAAGTTTTTAGCATTACTTCTAGGGACTTGAAAATTTACAACTGTGTTATTGTTTATTTCCTATTTTTTTTCACGAGTGCTAACAACTTGATCTTAGCTTCTAAATTTGTAGATACAGGTTTGACACTTGAGCAAGCATGCAAGGGAAAGAGATTTGGTTGACCTATATCCTGAACCTGAGTGACACTTACATTAGTTAAGCAGAGAAGTAGTACTTCTCTATTGGATACCTCGAATTATTTGGGAAGAATCTATTCCTACACTAATGGCTGAAGATCAACCATCCCACAAGACAATATGCAAAGTGGCAGTCCCACTCGTATCCAATGTTACCTCCGCCATTCACAAATGTAAGACCCTTTAAAATTTTGACCATTTTATTTTTGACCCTTCCTCGTGGTTAGTGTTAATTTTTTACTTGAGTTATGATTAGAGATGTTAAAAGGGTGGAAAAGTTTTGGAATTTTTAAAAGTGGTTCTGGGTCATTTTGGGACCCCAAGACAGTAAGCCTCTATGATAGTGGTGTGCTACGAAGGTTAGCCTCTTTGATAAGGGAGTGGAATAGAGGCTACCTTACACGATAAGGAGGTTCCATGCTCCTATTTTAATTTTATCCAATTTTTATTTTTTTCACTTGGGGTTAAGGGCTCTTGGTCCTTTTTTACCCCTTGTACGACTTTTAAGCATAAAATTTATCCTTTTACTTTTATTTTCAAAAATCAAATTCCATTCTCTCTCTTAAACTCCAAACCCAAGAAAAATCAAGGGTTTTATAAAGAATTCAACATCCAAGATACAATCTTTAAATTCTCTTTAAATTATTCTACATTTCAGGCATTTTGCTCATTCCTAACTTGTAGTTTTACATTATGGAATTAAATTATTAAATATATATGTGATTTTGATTGGTGGGTTTAAAATTAGGTTGAGGAATTTTGATGGTTACTACTTGATTTATATTCCCCATGTTTTAAATGCCTTGTTAATGTTTTAATTTATGGTCTTTGGAGACTGAATTGGTGCATTATTTTAATGGTTGGGATGGGAGACACGGGTTTTTCCAAATAGATGAAATTTTAACTTGATAATAAAATTAACCTCAACCTATTTTGTAAACTTAATTTTGAATATGGATAATTACATGGTTTAACTTATGTTTTAAACCCATTGCATTGTATGAAAAGATAAATGAATGAATATGGTTTTGGATGGCCTTGGTTTTGGATGTTAAATGGAATTTGGGAGTCAATTTGGTTATATGGATTGGTTTTGCATAATTGATTTAGCTTGAAAGAATATTAATATGATGATACCAACTGGCAATTGCCTTAATGAATGACTCCTGGGTTAATGGTTGGTTTATGTGCAAAGGATTTTAATTTGGACTTAATGGGAATTGTGTAGAACACCGTGAAAGTATAGGTCCCAGGGAGATCAACATTGGAAACCATATTTGCTGGTGTTGGGTGTCCATATTACCGTGTGCTTGGTGTACACATTATATATATATATATATATATATAT
>NW_025853784.1:153486-155078 GCF_002878395.1 Capsicum annuum | reverse complement strand
TGGCAGTGCTTCTTATCCCAGGACATCAAGTGATGGCCATTTTCCGGCTAGAAGTGATCCTAAGGCACAGGTTACCCAGTCTCAGGCTAGTGGATCTCAATTTACCCCACTTTATCCTCTTTGCTATTTTTGTGGGAAACTTTACTATAGATATTGTGAGGAGGGGGAAATCAATGCTATAATTGTTTTCAGCATGGGTCTTCCATATTCTCATAATTAGAATGATTCTATTTAGGTCATTGTGGATAGAATGACTAAGCCTGCTCACTTCTTTCCCGTAAGGACTACTACTTAGGAGAGGACTATGCTAACTTATTCATTCAGAAGATAGTTAAGTTGTACAGAGCATCGGTATCCATTATTTCAGATTGAGGTGCACTTTAGAAAGGTTTGGGTACTTAGGTGAACCTTAGCATCGCTTTGCACTCTCAAATGGATGGACAAATAGAACAAACTATTCAGACTTTGGAGGATATATTAAGGGCCTGTGTGATTGAACTTAAAGGTAGTTGGGTTGACCATTTTCCTCTTACTGAGTTCATGTACAGTAAAATTTATCATTAATGGATCTTTTTGAGGCTATTTATGGTAGAAGGTGTAGGTCTCCTATTGGATGGTTTGAGGTGGGTGAGACTAGGTTGTTTTGATCAGACTTGGTTAAACAAGCCATGGAGAAGATAAGGGTGATCAGAGAAATAATTAAGACTAAGTCTTATACAGATGTGAGGAGTAGTGACTTGGATTTCAAGGATAGTGATTGGGTATTCTTGAAGGTTTCTCCTATGAAGGGAGTCATGAGATTTTGGAACAAGAGAAAACTTAGTCCTTGCTATGTTGGTTCAAATTAGATTGTGAGGAGAATTAGGAATATAACTTATAAGTTAGAATTTCATATGAGTTTGAATTTAATTCATCTTGTTATCCATGTGTCTATGCTTAAAAGTGTATGGGTGATCCTTTGTTGATAGTGCTTAGTGAGGATAGTTGTGTTATGGATTCTGTATTACGAGGAGGTCTCGGTTGATTGGAGACAAGTTCGTAGATTGAGGTCAAAGGATGTAGCTTTGTTGAAGGTTCTTTGGAGAAATAAAAAGATAGAAGAAGCTACATGGGAAGATGAAGAAGATATGAGAGCTAAGTACTCGTTCTTGTTCCCCTTGTTGGATAAAAGTTCATAAGGTATGAGTTTAGTTTCCTTCTTGTCTATTTTTTGAATTGGTCCTTGGATTCTACTGATATCATAAGGCCCCATAAAATTTTGACCATTTTATTTTTGACCCTTTCGAGTGCGTAATGCCACTTTCTGACTCGAATTATCATTAGGGATGTTAAAAGGATTCTTTGGTAAAGTTTTGGAATTTTTGAAAGGGGTTCGGGGTCATTTTGGCATCTCGAGGCAGTAATCCTCTATGATAGTGGCATGCCACGGAGGTTAGCCTCTGCGATAAGGGCATGGCATAGAGGATACCCTCCGCAATAAGGGCGTGCCATGATTCCATTTTGAATTTCATTCAATTTTTGTTTTTTGCACTTGAGGTGAGGGACTTTTGATATTTTTACCCCTTGTACAACTTTTTAAACATAAAATTGAC
>NW_025853784.1:118774-150486 GCF_002878395.1 Capsicum annuum | reverse complement strand
GTATAATTTAATTCATGCCAAGTATTTGATGAAAGACCTTATTGATTAAATCATGAAACATTAATATGCTTCTTCATACATTTATAAGTTTATGACTTTCAAGTGCTAGATGAAATGCCTCATTGATTGTATTGTGAATGATAGACCACTGTCATGTTATTCAAAATTGTCGTGCTTTATATTATCCATTCTATCGAGTCCTGGGGGTATTTAATACCCAATAATTTAGTTGTGTGCCTAGAGCCAGTGTCCGTTTCAAGACAATCTCAGTCGTGCCATAATCAGTATAACTTAGTTAGTTACAGAACTTAGGATAACTCAGTAACCCTAGCATCAGTCTAGTCCAGCTCAGTAAATTAATTCAGAACCCAGTAGCATTCAGTCAGTTAACAGAATTTAGTAGTATTCTGTCAGTCAATGGAACTCAATAACTCAATTTAGTTTGATTAAATAGTACGATACATTCTAACATACCGACATATACTTTTCTCTTACGCTATGGTATCTTATACCATAGGTTCAGAAGTACGAGATCCCGAGCACCCATAGTTGTTAAGATTTAGCCAGCAGCAGTAGACTTAGCTGTGAGTCCTTATCATTTGAGGATATTTCTTATTTTATTATTGCATTAGATTTAGCATTTTAGTTGATGGAGTTAGTTGTGGGATTGTCCCATCAACTTCTTATTTAGACAGTTTAGAGGCTTTTTAGACTAGAGTAATTTTAGATAGTTGTTTTAGTTTTGGTATTGTTTTTCTTTATTCAGTTTTATTTTGGTATTGAACTTTATGACAAGTTTTCCGCTAGTTTTTTGCATTTTATAGTATATTATTCTATGCTCAGTTACATATATCAGTCATGGTTAGCTTGTGGTCCTTCGGGGTCATAAGCACCGTGTAGCATCCGAGGTGTAGAATCCAGAGTGTTACAAACTTGGTATTAGAGCCTAAGGTTCAACAGTGTCCTAAGATATCTAAAAAGCTGCGTGTAGTAGAGTCTTTTACATGGGTGCATTGAGCGCCTCATTTATGTGCAAGAGGCTATGAGATATTTTAGGAACAGTTTCCCTTTTTTCAGTATTCATGTCGTACGAGTGAGCATGAGATCCAGTAAGACCTTGGTCTAATTTGTTTCTTCCTTTTGCTTATAGAATATGCCTCCTCACAGAGCTAATGCCCGTAGGAATGATAACTAGTCACCTCATCCCACAGATCCTTTTACTGGGAATGCGTGACATGCAGAGTTTTGGGTATCTTCTTAGGTGCTAGCCCAAGTTGTGACATCTAATATTCAAGGTAACTGTCAGGCTGCAGCCCCACCTCAGTAATATGGGGATTTAGCCATAGCCAAAATAAGAGATTTTATGAGAATGAACAAGCCAGAATTCATAGGGTCACAGGCAGGTGAGGACCCACAGCTTTATCTTGATGAGGTGAAGAAGAGATCACCTACTTTATGCATGTTTTCAAAGATGAGAGTGTAGAATTGGCATCTTATAGGCTGAAGGATGTCCCTTATGATTGGGTAGTGATGTGGAAGAAAAGTAGATGGGAGGATGCAACTCTCATGACTTGGCAGATATTTTAGGATGTGTTCCTAGATAACTTTTTCCCACTTTATATAAGGGAGGCTAAGATAGAAGAGTTCATGAACCTGAGGTAGGGCACTATGATAGTGAAGGAGTATTACCTCAAATTCAACCATTAACCAAAGTATGCCCCTGAGCAAATAGCTGACCCTAGAGAAAGCATGAGTATGTTTGTGACCGGTGTGTCTAGGTTGGTGGTTAAGGAGTGTAGGACTACTATGCTCAATAGAGACATGGATCTTTGTAGATTGATGGTACACACTCAGTAGATTGAGTTACGGAAAGTAAAGTAAAGAGAGAGCATAAGTAAGAAAGCCAAAATAGATAGTTTTAGTTTTACTTAGCCTGGGTCACAGGGTGATAATTGTTCTCAGCATTGTCAGAATTTTTTAGTCCCAGCTCCATCTTCATCTAGTGCACTAATACCAAAGTTCTAGAATGACAGTCGTGATGGGACACCAGGCTCCAAAACCTAGGGTAATGTAAGAAGAGAGCGTACCTATCCACTTTGTGAACAGTGTGGTAAGAATCACCTAGGTGCATATAGAGCAGGCAACGAGGTATATTTTTGATTTGGTAAGCCAGGCCACAGGTTACGGGAGTGTAGAATAATGGCTCAGAGGGGTAGAGATTTGTATCAGCAGGGTGCCACTTCTAGTACCACTAGTGATCAGCGTCAAAAAAGATTCTATGCACTTTAGGATTGCCATGATCAGGAAGGTTCCCTTAACATTGATTCGGGTACGTTATGAGTCATTCATCTTCATGATATGCTTTGTTAGATCCTTTGCTCCCATTAAATTTTTAACATGAGTCAGTCAGTAAAGCCGCAATTCAGTTTAGCAATCAAGCAGTGAAATTCGTATGGTTTATTTTTCCCATCTTTCCATCTAGTCATATTATTAGAAATCTCAGGAATGTAACTATTCCTAGATAGAACGTCCTAGTAGTTGCAAGTTTAGATCAGTTCATCAATCATGCATTAGTTTTAGATCCCAGATATTTAGTCATGATTCAGTTCGTAGGTGCCTAGTGCATCGCCCCAGTATCTTAGTGAAGTAAGCATTCTTAGAGGGACATAGTGTCCCAATGGGGAGATAACCTATAATTTCCCTGGTGCTTTCATGTCCCTAAGCCCATCTAGTTTCATGCTCAAATTTTCCTTACAAACTCGATATCAGTCACCATTACAGATTTAGTCATGCATTCATGAGTCAGGTATCCATGCATTAGATATGCTTGTCCAGTATGAAATTTTAGTAAATCAGTAATGTCAGTTATATAGTCAAGCTTCAGATGTTTATGTCCAGTAAGTAAGTTCAGTCTATCAGAAATCTCAGCTTAGTCAGTCTCATTCGAGGATGAATATTTCCAAGGGGGAAATATTATAATACCCCATAAAATCCTAAGCTTAATTCAGTCCTTTAATAATTGCCAAGGGGACCCAGACTTAGAAAATTCTAGCTAAGTTTTCAGACTTAGTTTTTTTTTAGCCTTCAAAAGTTGGAAATCTCATTTAGAAACCTTAAAGTCCTTTAAATGTCTTTATCTTAGTTAATTCATGATCAAGTATGTCAATAGGGATTCCCTGAAGTTTCAGATTTTTTGGACCTCGTTTAGACCAAGTTCTGGTGTCAAAAATAGTGAGTCAACGCGATGTTGGCGCATCCCGTCGTCCATCACATCAACAGATAAAATGTTTCTCAGCTCAAGGCATTTCCAGTGAGCCAACACGATGTCAATGCAGCGCGTAGGATATCGTATCAGTGCAAACAACGCGATGTGACCAAAGCATCGGTACCCAATTTTCAGTCATTAAAATAGTCGCGACCCTAGGGTTATTTCAGTCCTTTTCCTACCCCTATATAACCCTAAAACAGAAGATTCAGCCATTATTCACCAAAGTACATTTGTTTTCTCTCAAATTCTCTCTTGAACAAGACTCAAAACTCAAGAATTTCATCTTCAATCTTCTTAAAGTCAAGTATTAAGGTATGTTAAATGTTGATTCATGTGTCCCTTCCACCTATAAAGTTCAAGAATCCTTCCCTAAATTCAAAGATTATATATATTTGAGTGTTCATGAATTATGTGAATTGATTTTCAAGTTCATGTTGTTGTTGGGGTTGATTCATGTTTTAGATGACAAGTTTCAAGATTTGATTCTAGTATATGATGACTTACATAATGTTCATGATAAACCCTTAAATTGCAAATGAGTTGATATAGCCATGATGATTTAGATTTATTGATTGTTGTATGACTAAAGCATGCTCCCCATATGTTTGATAAAAGGCCTATGTGAATGAGATAAAGTCATTATAGTAGGTTGACAAGAAATCCCCAATTATGTATAAGTTAATGCATGCCAAGTATTTGATGAAAGACCATATTGAATGAATCATGAAATACTAATAGGCTTCTCTATACATTTACAAGTTTATGATTTTCAAGTGCATGATGAAATGCCTCATTGATTTTATTGTGAATGATAGACCATTTTCATGTTATTCAAGAACTGTCATGCTTTATGTTATCCATGCTATCGAATCCTAGGGGTATTTCATACCCAATAATTTAGCTGTGTGCGTAGAGCCAGTGTCAGTTTTAAGACAATCTCATTTGTTCCATAATCTGTAGAGCTTAGTCAGTTACAGAACTTAGGATAACTCAGTAACCTCAGTATCAGTCCAGTACAACTTTGTAAATTAATTCGGAATCCAGTAGCATTCAGTCAGTTAATAGAATTTAGTAGTATTCTACAAATCAATGGAACTTAGTAACTCAGTTCAGTTCAGTTAAAAGTACGATCAGTAACAGCTCAGTCAGGCCTAGTATGAACTAGGAAATTAGTTTAGTGCCTTTCAGTTGGGAGTTGGATTCAGCAGTGAGTGAGCGTAGGGATGGGAACATACCTGTTAGTGAGTACTGGGTCTCTCGAAGAAATTCCTAATTTCCAGAACTATGTAACCAACGTTAGTATGAGACGTCACCCGTTAGATAGGACTGACATACTTAGAAATCACCCGCTAGTTTAGGATTGATCTCAGGGGTCACCCATTAGATTAGGACTGACTCCATAGAAGTTTTCTTTACTCGTGAAATGGTACTAATACCCTTCCAGCTAGGGTTATAAGTTGGACCCTAATTAGTTTAGAAAGAGGCGTGTCGGTTAGATGACTACCTCCCATAGTTTCAGTCTCAGTCTTTAGAATAGAACACAGATCAATATTACATAAATCAAGACTGTTAAACACAGTCACTCACCTTAGTAAAGAACTTAGATAGTTCTATAGATTCAGAGATCACCCGCTTGATAGGCTTGGTCTCAAATTCAGTTAATCATTTTCATTATCAATAAATTCAGAGATCACCCACTAGATAGGCTTAATCTTAGCTTCAGTCAATCAGATATTAGTACCAGTAGACTCTGTTATCAGAAATCCAGTTATTAGAATTCAGTACGTCGTAATACTATGATTTTAGTTATAGTTTATGCATTCATGCCTACATTTCCACTCAGTCATGTTCACATTATGCAGTTAATTTTAGTTCATGTATATGAACCCTTGCATTCATCCTTACCTCATCTAGCATACCAGTACATTCTCATGTACTGATGCATACTTTTCTCTTACTCTATGGTGTCTTATACATTAGGTTCAGAAGCACGGGATCTCGAGAACTCTTAGCAGTTCAGATTCAGCTAGCAGCAGTAGACTTAGCAGTTAGTCCTCATCATTCGAGGATGTTTCTTATTTTATTATTGCATTAGATTTAGTATTTCAGTAGATGGAGTTAGTTGGGGGATTGTCCCATCAACTCCTTATTCAGACAGTTTAAAGGCTTCTCAGAATAGGGTACTTTCAGACAGTTGTTTTAGTTTTGGTATTGTTATACTTTATTCAGTTTTATTTCAATATTGAACCTTATGGCAAGTTTTCCCCTAGTTTTCCACATTTTATAGTATATTATTCAGTTCTCAGTTACAAATATCAGTCATGGATTAGTTTATGGTCTTTTAGGGTCATAAGCACTGTGTAGCATCTGGGGTTTCAAATCTGGGGCGCTACACTGACCACCATAACTGGAATAGCTAGAAGACAAACCCCTCGAAGACTGACCAAATGAAGAACTACCTAAGTCGGTCGACTTGGCTGACTCTAAGGCTGATACAGTGGATGTAGAGGATACCTACCATGAGGAATGCTACCTCTGAATCAACAACTATAATGGCACCCATTAAAATTTCCCTTATATCTATGTCTCTTATCGTTTCCCTTATAGGCTTCGAGGCACATCTCCTCCATCACTTGAACGTGATCAAACACCTTAGTAAAAGACCTATCTATAGCATCCAAACTCTAAGTAATGACCGAAAGCTCCACAATGATAACATGTCACCTAAGCTGAACCAGAGCAAGAAGATCCGATTGACCCAAAGTAACCAGCTAAACTAGAATAGCTAGAAGATGAACCCCTCGAAGACTGACCTTTAACCTGACCAGTTGAAGAGTGTATCTCCCCAAAATCTCATCCTGAAGCATCACACGGTGCTCAATACTACAAATAGCCTCAATCTAACCCTTTGAGCCTACTACTAAATCTCATACTTACTTCAGGGATTCAAAATCAGATAATAAGAATAGCTCTCATCAAATCTCAACTGAAAAGACTGAAAATATGTGTCTGAAATACGAAATACTGAAAATGTATGACAAATATCTGAAACTCTAGTCTACTAAAGCCTCTACTACTCTAGATCTAGAGAGCCATTGAGACAAATCCCCAACTGATTCATACTCAACTGAAAAGAATTAGGCACTGATATCAAATCTGTGGGTCTGAGAAATAGGTCCTCGAACCATGAGGACTCAGCAACTGCAGAGTGTAGATCAAGGTACTTAGAGATCACTGACGATGCTGAGACTGAGTACCTGCACCTACATTATAAGACAATGTAGAACATAGACGTATATGTGGATGAGCACTTTGAGAATGTACTGAGTATATGGGGGTATATGCATTTACATAAACAATATCATTACTCTTTATAAAAATATTGCATCAAATATGAATGAATCACATTGCTTGAATAAGTTTGAAACATAAATCTCCTAAATCAAGGATAATGAAACATGTAATATAAATCTCGTGAGTCATTATGCTAACTCAAAAATATGTATTCTCCTCTTATTCTCAAAACTTATTAGCTAAAGGAATCTTTAAACAATGGTTTCTACACTCATACTTCCATCTTGAGGAGAATGGAACTTCTTTGAAACTTAAGGACTTAGAACTTTAGAAACTTCAAGACATGGGGAAAACTCTAGACTCTTATGAACTTGGGAGTTTCTTCTAACCAACTTAAATCATGTGAGCTACATGGAGTCCAAAATCTCGCCCATGTTGGGGAGAGCTGTTCTACCATTGCCATTGGAATAGAACCTCAACTCTAGTGATCACTACTCAGCCTCAGGTTCATAAAACTCAATCCTGTGGGGGCACGCAGTTCTGGGGAAGTAGGATGCGCTAAACCCACAATTCCCGCTCAGTGCTAAATACTACTCCCATACACAAGCTCAGAACTTTTAAGAAATCCACCTCAAAACAACTCAAGGGTCTAGAGTGAAGACCAAATTTATAATTCTCTTAGCTTTAAATCATAAAGACTGAATAATGTGGATTCCTGTCTTAACTCAGGCTTAAAAGCAATCTTTCTTTAAAATCAAAGTACTTGTTAATTGAGTCATACTAAACAACATACTCTTCAAGAAACATCAAAACTCATACTTGGTTTAAAACTTATACTCATGCTCAAGTAATCTCAGTTACATAATAAAGCTCAAATCATGACATCAATCTTAGAAACATCAAATCAATACAAGGATGTGTAACTCATAGCATAATTTCTCAACTCATGTCATAAAATAGTAAAATAATCATGAAAATCAAGACTTGAACAACTCGTAATATCATAATCTCAAAATAAAATAATTTGGGTATAAACCCGCTTGCAAAAATATAAAATTCTTTAATAAAAATCAACAATTTGGGCACAAAAACGAAAGAAGTGTTCTTGTTCAATCCCCACATACCTTGAATTAAAATATTTTGATGAACTTTTGCTTTTGGGACTCTATTCGTCCTCTTGAATGAGGGTTCTTGAAGCCTTTGACTTGAGACCCCTGAATCTTAACTCAATTTAGAAAATCTATGGTGAACCCTTGAGATTCTTGGAAGAGGATTTGGATACTTAGGGTTCCTGGTTGAGGGAATTTTAAAGAAAATCTCATATGATGCTTGTAGTGGCCCTAAATACTGATGTTTGTATGGTTTAAGAGGCTTAGAAAAAGTTCAAAGTGCCCTTTTTAACTTCTTTACGAAGCTGGAAAAATTAAACTGGAAACCTAATTTTATGGGTTGCCGCGACGCGCCACTATAGTGGTGGCTCACTGGAAATAAACAAATCGGAACCTGGGAGTCACCGTGATGTAGAGACATCACGTTGTCCCACTGGTTGGGACCTAAAACTTCAGTGCGATGCATCCCAATCATGCTGGGCCACTGGAAATTGACTATTAAGAAATTGGGGTCCTCCGCGATATGCCACTATCTCAGAGTTCCACTAGAACTTGACAATTGTTAAATAGACCTTCTCCGCGATGCGCCAGACACTAAAATAATGGTGTTTTACGACTAAAACTTAGATTAGCCATAACTTTTTGCTCGATTATTAGATTTGGGCAGATCTTATATCGCTAAAAAGCTAATTAAATTTTCCACATGATAAAAATATCAAAATCAATGAAAATCCATATGGTTTAAGCATTAATCACCTAGGAATTCATTCCTTAACCTTCTAGAGACAAAATTATGCTTAAGGAAAAGTTTGGTGTATTACAATGAGCTACCTAAATTGGTTGATTGGGATGACGCTAAGGCTGATATTGTGGATGCAGAGGATATTTACCATAAGGACTAATATCTTTGAATTGAGAACTACAACAACAACCACTAAAATTACCCTGATATCTAGGTCTCTTATCATTTCCCCTTTAGGCCTCACAACGCATTTCCTCCATCATCTGAGCATGATCAGACACGTAATAAAAAGACCTACCTATAGCAACCAAACTTTGAGTAGACATATGATGAGAAAGTCTCAATCCTTGAACAAAGCAATAAACCCTCTCTTACTAAGTATCCATAATAGAATATCATGCCTATCCAACTCATTAAAAAAATCCTCATACCCTACAATAGTTATGGAGCCATGCACCAATCTAGAGAATCAATCCCTCAAACGATCCCTATGGTTGTGAGGCATATACTTCTCTAAGAACATCTTAGAGAAATGAATCCAAGTCAAAGAAGAGGATCCATCTGGACTAGAATCAAGAAACCTTCTCCAGCAATGTTAAGAAGCCAAGTCCAACTAAAAAGTAGTGCAATCCACACCACAAGTTTCAACTACTCTTAAATTATAGAGCCTATTCTCACAAGAAATCAAAAACTCATACGCATCCTCGCCTAATGCACCAGAAAAGCCAATCTCAAGAATCGAACCTTTATGTTCTGCTTCTCAATTAATATAGTAGGGGAAACCACTAGTTGAGCAACTACCGGTGCAGAATGGACCTCAACTCAGGGAGCCGCAGCCATATATTGTGCCCCCACCGCCCTACCTTTCTTATTTATAGTTTGTGCACCATCCTATGGTGTACCACCAACCTAGCCCAACAGCTAAACTAAAGAATATTTAAGCACTGAAGAAGAAATAAGACCTGGTGGATCCTGGTCTTGTCCTTAGCCCCATAATAGAAGTATCTTTTGCTGAAGAAAGGGTTTAATATCTAATAAAGGCCTCTTATCCTAGCCCCTAGTTTGTGATACATCTCGAGGTTCTCCACGACCTTTGGGTCATCCATAAATGGTGGCAAAATCCCTAGACTCAGTCTTGAGACCCTCATTTCATATAGCAGTAAAACATGACCTAGAAATCTGTAAAAGAGTGAAATCAAAGGAATGTTCTATAAACCAACTCAGACTCTTAGCACAAAATATGTGAAAGAAGTGAACATATACTAAGAATGCCCTATAGCCTCCCGAATATAGGAAATGGAAGTCATCATTCTAATCCACATAACTCTACTACACACTTGCTCATGTGCCAATAATATCGGTCAACCCTAGGCTCTAATACCACTTTGTCATGATCTAATTTATGGGTCATAATGGCACCTACTAAATACTACCAGTAGCTAAGCTGAACCATAACCCAGAGCTAAATGAAATGGTTAACTTGGTGAGAATTTGCCTCAAAAAGGTGAAAAACAATATTACTATTTATAAATAAAGAAGAAAATGGAAATAGTCCAAGTGAAGCTAATCATAAACAACCAAACCCATGACCTACTAGAGCTAATGCAAGAGCATCTAGAAATAATACAACTCAATTCATAAAATATTCAACACAATCCTATCTCAAAACTAAAGACTAAACATAAATAGGATAGAAGAAAATGGAAAACTCCAACTCTAAGAGCTCACTCTATCTTTGGAATCCAACATAATACGATCGATACATCAAAGAAGCCAACTAGTACTTAGATCTACACCAAAAAGGTACAGAAGTGTAGTATGAGTACCAAAACCACCGGTACTCAGTAGGCATCATCGATCAATTGAGATAAATCATGATATAAATATAATAAAATGAAAGATAACATACCTAAGTCAAGTTTGAGACAAACCTAAATCAATTCCCATATCGTTGTGCATAAATAAGTAAATAAATTAGAATAATAACATTACATGACATAAAAGATCAAATGCATGCAATCGTAAATACAAAATTGGCCCTCATAAGCCAATTAGTGTAAAAAGTAAATAATCCAACGTAAGCCCCCATAAGCCTGCTGGATATAAAAAAGATAATATAACTCAAACCGCTATTTTCTCTCAACCCTTTTTATGCCACTAGAATCCATTCATATCATGCCACATTATAAGCATTTCCTCCTTTTTAGACTTAGTCAAAATCACTATTATCAATATCATACCTCAATATTATCATATCATAATAAGTATATCATCATAGTATAATGTATATATCCAGACTCGAATTGGTAAATATAATAATAGCCGAACTTGAATCAGTAAATATAATCTATGCATGACTTGAATCTGTAAATATAATTAATAGTTGAACTTGAACCAATAAATATATCATCAATGTCATATCATCCTCCAAAGTTGAATAGGGTATATATCTTTAATATTATAATCATCTTTTGGACTCAAACCAGGCATATATCAATATATAAATACAATCAATAGTATCATTAATGTAATAAATAATGGCATAAATTACAGGAATCAACTCTCAACATCAACCAACATAATCATCAAGTGTCAAATCTTCTCAATGTTACCTCAATAAGTATTTTCAAGGCATACCACAAGTATATAAAGGTCAACAAGAGCTAACATGCATCTTAGCCTAAGGGGGGTAAACGGCCCACTTCTAATACTCGAAGTTCTATTTTAGATAAATTCTATTCAAACTAGGCTAAGTTATCTAAATCAACTTCTAGATGTCAACCAAGTTATCATTATCCCTAAGATAGGAATTTTACCTAAAGCATGAGCAACTAGATCCATTATACCTAAATTATGATCTACAGGTAGATTAGAAGGTTCATCTAGCCCAAGTATTGCCATTCATCAAATCTACACCTAATACAAATCCCAAATCTAACATAATATCATAAACATATCTACAAGGAGATAAACCTAGCTGACCTCAATGATCCATTAAATCACTGTCTTTCCCTTCTAAGAAGCTTTCGCAAGATGCCAAGCTATTAAATTCATATTCTACTCATCAATACAAGAATTATACCTATATTGCTCCGTTGTTCTTTGGGTTAAAAAATCACACCAAAATCCCATATGGGTCCCACTTATAGAATACGCATTTCCAAAACCAACCCTATATTTTCTTATGCTTAAGGAGTAATTACCCTAAAAATGGGTGAAATATAATATAAATTAGGGAAAAAATCAAGCCTCCATTTTTTGGGATTTTGAACAAAAAAGATGGGAAAATCAACTATCGAATTAGAGGAATCTTACCTAAAATTTGAAGGAGAATTGGAAAATAAGCATTCATTAAGCTCCCCCAAGTCACCCACAAGCTTCAATTTAAGCTTTCCTAACTTTTAGGGTTTAAGTCTCAAGAGAATAGGTGAGTAATGGGAAAAATAGACTAAAAATAGTGTATTTTTACCCTTTCCAGGTTCTCGATTGTCGCTATCGTGCGCTGACACTTCACGATCGTAGCTTCTGGAGTTTGTCACATGAGTTATATTCGTAATAATAATATTGTAATCTTCATACACACTGCCTACCTGTCTTATCACTATTATGATCCAAGGCTCGCCTTTAGAAATGCACCAAATACAGCTGAGACTTGGAATTTCCAAGTCTCTACTAAGACGTCGGGAATTATCTGGAATCCTATATACATAAATGGATATACATAAATGTACTATGTAACCATTCCAAAATTGACATTCTATACTCAAAGGAGCAGTCAAAATTTCTATTAGAGGTTATTTTAACAAAAAGTGGGTCATACACTGTAACACCCTAAAAATTTATCTCCTAATTAGATCCTTAGAGTGTGTTTTGTGAAGCAAAAATCCGGTCCCAAAAGTTTGAGAGGTGTCTTCCCAAGTGTGAAATACTTTGAACCGTGTATAATTTCCTTAATATCAACTTTTTGTCATGTAGAGCATTGAATAAGCTTTCTATCAATACCAAATTTTCACAAATCCAATACTTGGGTGAAGAGTTAGAACCATTTTAGTGAGACAGTGTGCCACTTGTCACTTTAGCACATCACGGAGCCAGCCAAAATAGTAATCATCAAAATATAGTGAGCGTCCATAATTATGGCACATTACGCCAAGGCTTAATTTCAGAATTGTCAATATCCAGTGCACCAACGCGATTCCACCATATCGCGGTGCCTTTACAGTTCACAACCCAGGTGGCAACGCGATTTTCACCATGTCGCACCGTTATGCAGTTTCCCAATTTTCCAATTTATAGCAAGCTGGTGCAATTATGGCATGTCATGCCACTATGTAAAAATTGGGATTTTTTAGTTTAATTCCAAGATCTTTATTGTCTTTTCCCACTCTTTTTCATCCCTTATATATACTCGATAAAAGTCTCTCAGCCTCATTTCCCATCTTCAAAATCAAAACTAGGGTTTTACAAAATCAAAACCCTTATTTCTTCTTCAAGAAAAATCAATAGAGTTCAAGAGAGATAAAAAGGAATCAAGAATCTCTCCAAGAACTTTTCAGAAAAAAGTTTTCCTAAGGTATGTAGATGTTGATTCTTGGGTACCTTTCATCCAAGAAGCTCAAGTTCCCTTTTCTAAACCTCAAAGATTTTATGTTTATGAGTTTTTTATGATTCATGTGAAATGATATTGATTTTCCAGCTATTATTAAGTTGTGATTCATGTTTGTCTATAAGGTTTTCAAGCTTTGACCCTAGTATATGAAATTCATGTGATGGTTATGATAAACCCTCTTTAAGTTGCTTTCTATGTGATGTGTTCATGTCAATGAAGTGTAGAAATGGTTGAATAAGCAAAGAATTCTCCCCATATGTTTGATAAAATGCTTATGTGAAGAATTAGGACCATTATAACATGTTGATTAGAAAACCCCAATTGTGTACAAGTTCAAGCATGCCAAGTGTTTGTTGAAATGCCTTAATAAATGAATTGTTCCATGATAGGATGGAATCCCCAATTAGCTGTAGACCCATGTATGCCTAGTGTTTGTTGAAAGGCCTTAGTAAACAAGTTGAGAGATGATATTAGAAAATTCCCCAATTATGTGTTCTTTGATACATGTTAAGCCTTTAATACATGCCAAGTGCTTGATGAGTAAATTATGACATGATAGTATGAAGTTTCCCCAATCATGTGCTATTCAATACATTCCAATACTGATATATATGTGAAGTACTTAATGCAAGACCTTGTTGAATTGAGTATGATCTAATAGCATGTTTCCCCTATGCTATTATATGTCAATGATTCCTAATTACTTAAAGTGATGCCTTAGTGATTGTGATGGTGAATATATGGTTGTGATTCATAAATTCTTTAGTGATTGTGATGGTGAATATATGGTTGTGATTCCTAAATGCTTGAAGTGATTCCTTAGTGATTGTGATAGTGAATATATGGTTGTGATTCCTAAATGCTTGAAGTGATGCCTTAGTAATTGTGATATGAATATATGGTTATGAATCCTAAATGCTTGAAGAAATTCTTTGGTGATTGTGATGATGAATGAATGACCGTGGTTATGACTAGTCAAGAATGGTTATGTCTTACTTTTATGTTATCGAGTCTTGGGGGTATTTATACCCAACAATTTAGCTGCTATCTAGAGCATGTGTTAGTTTTCATGATAATCCCAGTTGGGCCATAATTCTCAAAACTCAGTGAATTATAGAACTCTGTATCCTTAGATAGATATAGAACTTAAGAAATCTTATTAATCTCAGTAATCTTAATAATCCCCATATCGTTAGTAATCTATCCTCAGTGTTATACTAAGCTCAGATCTAGTTATATTCAAGTGTTCAGTTCTGACCTTGATAGTGATCGAGTAATCTATTCAAACTCTGTATCATCAGTCATATACCGTGATTCAGTAGTATTTCGTCAGATACGGAACCATGTGAATTCAGCTTAACTCAGTCAGATCAATTGAGAAATATGATCAGTATCAGATTTAGTTCAGTTTGTGTTCAGTTGGAAATTCAGTTAGAGTCTTTTAGTTGAGAGTAGGACCTAGCACCGAGTGAGGGAAGGGATGGTGACTCCCTATAAGAGAGAGGCTGAGTCGCTAGGAGCAATCCCTAAACTCCAGAACTGCGTAGCCAGTGCAGGATGAGGGAGTCCACATCAGTAGAGGTTGTCACCATTAGAGAGGTTTGACTATTATATTGCCTTAGGTTGACTTCCTGCGATGGTCATCCATTAGATAGGCTTGACCAAAGAGGTCTTTACCCATGTCACAGTATTGACACCCTTCCAGCTAGGGTTACAGGTTGGAAGGTTGGCGCATATCGGTTAAGTAACTACTTCCCACAGTTACAGTTTTAACATCAATCTTCAAAAATTAGGACATTGAGGTACAGTCATCTATCTCTGTGAGGAACTTAGATAGTTTCATTGATTCATGACCATCCATCAGTTAGGCTTGGTCTCAGTTTAGTTGAGTATTCTTGTTATTAGATCCTAAGATCTCTCGATAGATAGGCTTGATCTCAGTCTCAGATTCAGTTGAGTATTCTTGTTATTAGATCCAGAGATCTCCCGATAGATAGGCTTGATCTCAGTCTCAGATTTTGGTGAGTATTCTTGTTGTCACATTCGAACCTAATCATTTTTTTATCATTGATAATAGATTCCGGAGTCATCCGTTAGAGAGAGGTTGATCTTCTATTCCGTCAGTCGAGAGCAGTGAGCTCAGAATTCAGTCATTTATGTGAGTATATTTAGTTAATCAGTTACCAGTATCAGATGATTCAGTGATTTAGTATCTCAGTTTTAGTAGTGAGTTTACATGATAGTAAAGTGGTATCCGAGTTTCATTATCTAGGGTTGTGATGATTGTGATTATGGTTTGTGCATTCTTGTATGTGTTCTTGTTCGGTACTCTCATGATTATTCAGTTATGTAACTATTCATGCATGAGCCCTTGCTTTTAGCCTTACCTCATTTTCATACTCGGTATATTCCTATACTAACACATTTGCGCTATGGTGTTTTATTTGACACCATAGGTCTAGAGGCACGTGATCCAGAGGTCCCTCAGTAGTTCATTCCTAGTCAGCAACAGTAGATGTAAAAGTGAGTCCTCTCTAGTCGAGGATGATCCTTGTATTATTATTGCATCAAAATTTGTATATTTTTAGTTGATGGAGTTAGTTGTCGACCTCTCCCATCAACTCCATAATTCAAAAAGTTAGAGGCTTTTTGGATGGATTTATTAGTATTCAGTTTTCAGTTTTGAGTATTTATAGATGTGTTGAACCTTATGGCTTGTTTCTGCCTGTTTTTCCACATTTATTTTCAGATATTATGCAGTGTTTATGGTAAATATATCAGGAAAAGGTTAGCTTATGGTCCTTCGGGGTCATAAGCACCGTGTAATGACTAGGGGGTAGTCTCGGGTCATTATATACACCTATATTCCATTTTCTTAACTTTCAGACCAATAGGGTGAAATGAGCCCAAGTGACTTAGGACCCAAACTAAGAGTCTTCATAGCCTAAAATTAATGTTCTAGAGCTTCTGGAATAGTCAGAATTGGCATACAAGATTGTTTAACTGAACCTTTTTCTCAATGGCCATTTGGAACCTATAAAGACTTCACAATAGAGAATTTACTCTAAAAAATAAATGAACTGCTCGGTAACCAAATTGTCAGTCTGAGAAAGTCATAAATGACTTGGGATGCTATAGGAAAGCTTTAAAAATATACAAAAATATGAAAAATAACTTAAAGTATCATTACAAAACTAATATCATATTATGATGTGTTAATAATAGATAAACGATAAAGTAGGGTTATGGTCACCTTGGTATTTCAATTCTTTCCGGCTGTAGGTTAAGCAAGTTCATACTTATATTGTGATTATAGAGAAATGTAGATAAAATTTCCACCCAAGTGTTTTCCAACCTTCAAGGATAGATTCACTTTAATTTTCTCAAACTTAAAGTGATATGATAATTCCACATATTCTCCATGAGATTAATTAGGCTAAGGCATCAATTTATAACTTAGAGATTGAGAACAATAATTTCTTGTCACTATTGTCTTTTCCTAACAACAACTTCTTTGTTTAAGTAAGTTATGTTTTAAGGCACACTCTTAATTTAACAACCATAAGAATTTATTAAAATGAAGAGAATGTGATATAAAAGCAGCTTAAACATAAACTCAACAATCCATAGCATAAAATTTAGATTATTCTAAGGCCCCCAGAATCCTAGTTATGGAGATTTATCCACTCAGGATTAGAATTAACATCCAAGAAATCAAAGTATTCATACTAAATATTAAAGAATGTAAGATTTTACAAAAATGAACACCAATGGAATAATCTTAGCCTCTCTTCTCTACTCCAAATGATGCATAACTCCTTCTCAAAATTGGGCTTGGGGTGTTTATAGATGCATGGTTTAATAACCCTCAAGCATGATGACTTAATTTAAAAAGAACACACTGCCTCGGAAATGAAGGTTGCGCCACATAGCCCAACGTGTGGCCCAGGGGTTGACGTACGAGGCCTTGCATACACCCTAGGAGTTACAGCATGGGGTACCTTGTTGCAGCCTCCAGTTAAGAAATTTTGCTCCCTTCTTAAATCCTTTGCCCTCCATGGTCTTCCTATGTCTCCATTTGCCTCATTTTCTCCTGAAATAGTGCTAATCATGTAGTTTTACTTGTTTACATTAAGAGAAAGATAAAACATACATATTATGACACTTTGCTCTAAAAACTTAGCTCAAATATGGGTAAAACATGGTACTTAGGTGTATAAATTCACTCAAGATCACCATCCCACACTTAAAGCTTTGTTTTTCCTTAAACAACTTCCTACTTTTTGGTCAGTACACAAGGCTCCAATATCACTAGTTAAAATAAGATACTCAAGTTAATATCACACGACACACATAAACAACAAGTCTTACTTTTAAACATGCCACATAGATCTATGAATAACCACTTGAAACCTCCTACCCTCAAGAATAGACTCTTCAAAATGAGTAAACTCATGCATATTCCCCAATCAAAAAATCACATAAAGTCTCAATTCGTCATTAAACATGAACCCCCACAACAAGAGAGCTCCCCCATGTTACTCACCACATGCAATTCATCACACAATTTCAGAGTAAAGAAAAAAAAATTTCCACTCAACCGATAAAAGAAATCACATGCACATCGGATAACTCATAAGCTTGCTCCTAGTGTAATAATCCACTAATGTAAGAATGCTAAGACATAGGATCAAGTTGGACGTTAATGGATTATAATTAAGCTAATGGACAGGTATGTACTTTTTTGGATAGAAATAGTGACTAACTTTCCTAAATGCTTTAATACATCACATTATCATTGAGCTTGATTTCAACCAATGAGTTTTTCCACCGCTATCTAATTTATACTTTATTTTGTTTCAACCTAGTCTCCTTTAGTAATCTTGAATAATGAATGTAGGGAGTTTTTCTTATCCCACATGACTCATGCTTATCACTTTTACTCTTACCTATTATTATTATTTTTTCCCTTTTTCATTCATTAACTCCCATCAACCAACAACATAAAATCATGTATCACACCAATATCTACTATGTTGGATATTCATTTTCACTTCTTTATTTTGTAACCTCTCACTCCTATTCTCTAAATTTTTCCAACTAAAGTGCTTAGGAGTTTTGGAATCAAATTATGGTTAACCAAAGAAAAGGAATTGGCCACATAGAGGCTACCAAATAAATAGGCTAAAGGCTTGAAAGGGCTTACTAAGATCATGTGCAAAAGGGTAGTTTTACATGGATATTTAGCATGACTGTCAAAGAAAGGCCTATATTATCTCTGAAACCTTACATACTTCATTTTGCTTTGCATACACACCGGGCATGGTCTAGACACCATAATGTAAGATTGGAAAAACAAACATTTTACTCACACAAGGCACATGTTCATATCAAGGTGAATCCATGTTAGATTCTCAATCAAATAATGACATGAATTCAAATTTTAGCTAAAATCATACAAGAGTCACATAATTGAGCCTATATGTTACAAAAGTAGTCTTCCATCCACCCATAACACATGCTCTCCACAACTTTTAGCATACTTGCGGCATACAGTCATGCAACCAATAAAAGCACGTAATTTGAATTTCATGGCAGGGTTCTGTGTTGCATCCAAATGCACACAAAAGTGTACACGATCGTACAAGTAATATAGGATTGAGAGTCCAGATATCATACCCATAAGGACTTGTCGATCAATTATTTTTCTAAATTAAACGGGTCCTTATTATTTATTCAAAAAGTAAAATCCACAAGATGTATTTATGAATTAACTAAACTAAAAATAATAATAATAATAATTATAGTAAAAGAAAATAACTAATGAAAAATTAACAAAGATATAGAGAAAATTTTATACGCAATCAATGAATGAATAGATCTAAGATTATGGATTCTCTAATAATCATGTCAATTATCAATTTCATCAAATTATTTGATTATCTAGGTATTGATTTATGAGGTTGACACTACTAGAAATTATCCCTATGGCAACGGTTCAAAAACCATTACAATATGTATATCAACCATCGCCAAAGCTCTACTCCAATGGTTAAACAAATGTCCTATATATGAGCATTGCTATAAAGCTATCACAAGAACTAATGCGACGGTTGGTAGAAATCGTCGCCATAGAACAACCTATAGCAAAAATTATTTTTTCATTTTTTTGGGACACCCCTTTTCACCTATAATGTCGGTTAATAACCGTTGAAATTGATTCTACTGCAATGATGTCAAACCATTGCAATAGAAGCTATTGCGACAGTTTTATAATTCTATTTCAATGATTTTTTCCTATCTATTGCAACTACTTTTAAAGCCTATTGCAACAATGTATTATTTTGTTGCAACGTTTTTTGACTACCTATTGCGATAGTTTTTTTGGCTTTTTGCAATTATTTTTGACTACATATTGCAACAATTTCTAATACTATCACAACGATTTATTGATCTATTGCAACGATTATTGCCACAGGGTGTAACTAGTTCAAATATCAATTGCAACAATTTATATAAAATAGTTACCCATATTGTAAATTTGCATTTACATAATAAATTATAATAAACAATTATATGCACATCACAAAACAAAATTTATTCATTAATAATCACATAATCCAAAATATGGAACAAATTAAACTAGTAATCTAAATACAAAAGAAAAATGTTAAATAAGTACCCAAATGATTAGTTAGGTTTTTACATAGTATCAAGTTCTAGTCGCAATAAGTTTCAACAAATCCAATATCAAAAATATGGATAATAGAGCATCTATCAACAATCCCAAAATCTTCTTAAGTAAGGTCAATGTCTTCATAACTTTTTTCATTTCTATATTTTGGACACCTACAAAAAGAGAATAAATAACAATCAAATAACTCAAAAGACTCAAACGATAGATTCACACTTTATAGTATGAGATTAGAAGCTATTGGATCAAAGACCATATAAATAATAGAGCGGTGATTATACCATAAATAAATAAAAATCATAAAGTATGGACATGAAGGACATTTAGGAACAACTAGGTACTATTCACGCTACTATAACTGACCCTTGGGTCATCCTTGGAGATTTTAAGTTGCCAAGGTGAATCAAATCCCCATTGGAAAGAGAAACAAAGTTTGAGCAAGTTTCATTTTTGTCACTGGACCAAGAACTTAATTTGCTTCTAGGCTCCCATAACAAATACTTGTTATATATGTAATGGATTTCTCAATATAAATAAAGATATGTAGTGCTACTATAGATGGAACAACATAGAATTTCATGTTTTAGATTCACAATATGAATTGCTTAATTCAAACTAGACCTATAAATAGTACTTTAAAGCAACATAAAGCTAAAAAAATACATTTTTGGACCTTCTTTTTGGATAAATCACTTTAGAAACTCTACTTTAGGAATCACACTACAAATCATTCCTATCAGCTAAACTGAAAATATATTTTATCTCATAAAACGGGTAATCAAAGTAAAACAAAAAAATATAAGGGATCATCATAATCTTAAGAGTGAAAGAAAAGAAAGTGGACTTTAGATTATGATAGGCTAGCACTTGGCATTCTGAAAATGCTTAAGTAGAGGTAAGATAGAATACTAAATGTTGGATTATGCTATATCCAGCATCCCTATTCTATGCCAAATTCATGAAAAGAAATACCTTTCTATTAAAGTATTCTTTCTAAAACTTCCCTTGTCAAGTGATGTTTCAACAAAAATGCATCCCTTTTTCTCCAGGGAGAAGAATGACAGTCTGTCTTTTTCTTTATGTTCGATATAGTAAGTTCATATTATTAGAAGTTAAACTACCATCAACCAACATAAATTATTAGTTGGAAACTCAAAAGTGTGACTCAGTATATCTGAAAACATTCCAATTTAATAATATAAAGTATATCTTATATAAACTTCACCTAAATACATGTACTTTCAGATTAAGAAGTTAAAACAAATGGAAGACTTGGTTGTATTTCATCCAAAAATTAAATGAAAAATATTCACACAAGTAAAACAATATAGATGATAAGAAAGAGTTATATGGAAGAGCTATATATAAATGAATTAAGTCTACAATAAAGTTAAAGTTAAGGGGAGGGAGGGAGATCGTGAGACGGGAAAAGGGATACATAATAATTTGAAGGCAAATAACACCTAAAAATCAGTTAGAGACTAGATTATGAGTGCATGTTCATTTAACATCTCAATGCTTACGTATTAGAATAAGAGTATATAGTGTTTCACCTATTAAGTAAAAAAAATAAAAGGACACACAACTTTGTCTAAAATGAACATTCCCAATGGGGCCCTTGTGCAACATGCTGATTGCGCTAAGTAACTTAAAGTGGTTGTGATTTCTCTTGGTATAATAACAGAAGCTAATACTAGAATTTAAAGAAAAATAGATTGGACATTAGGAAGTGCAACTTGGTTTCTCATGTATAGAGCTCTAGAGGTCGTGTTTAGATGACCAGGTTGATCAGATCATTCCCCTATTACTATGAGTACAGAAGTTATCCTACAAATTTCTAGAAGACCATTCAGACTACTCAATGTTCTACTTTATCAAAAGAATTTCTAAACTATTGTGAATCAAGTCTGGGGTCAAACTATCAGAGGATGCATAGTGTATTCATTATGGAAACAACTTCTGAGTATAGGTAACCAAGCAAAGACACTCAATCAACATATGTAATCTCTGGACCAGAAATTATTAGACATAAAAAGAGATCTACAATAGATTCAGGTGTACCTAGCTACAACCTTATATGATGAAGAGCTGATTAGGAAAGAAAAAAAAGTGCTAACTCAAATTCAGAAATGGGATGCTATAAATATGCAAGTTCTTAGACAAAAATCAAGATCATCTTAGATAGCTCATAGAGGTTTTAACTCAATTTTTCCATGCCCATTTGAAGAATAGACAAGCCAAGAATAGGATGCATCCATTTGTACTAATCAGGGTATGAGAGTTACAGAGCAAACAAGAGTACAACAGGAGTTTGCAAGCTTCTTACAACAACTATTAGGTATTGCAGCTATTGAACTACCATGCATCAAAATTCAAAGTGCAAGGTATTGTTTATGCTTAAGTACTAATCAACAGAGACAATTACTAGACTATATGACAGAGTTGAATTTTATGATTCTAGAATATATGAGAATTACTAGTCACATCTAACTCAAATATATTCAATGTGAGATATTTTTGTGCATCACTTGTATAAGAAATTCATCCAGTGGCATAAATGCAATCAATAAAAAAGGAAGAGAAAAGGATGAGAAGAATAAGAAGAAGAAATGGAGACTGACCTTGATTGTTACTACCAATAGATCGATGATTTATTGGTTGAATAGCAACCTCTTCTCCCAAAAAATGAACATTGAATCTTAACATATTTGGATCAAGTTTTAATCCTGGATTTAAACGCTATAGTAATGCAATGATGTTCATTGTAACATCTCTTTCAATGACATCTCTTTAGCATTGAATTTTTCCTGCATTCTTTATTGCATCCGCTCTTCCAATTCATCCAATCTCTTTTCTAGCAGTTCAATAGCAATATTAGAAGAGGGTCCAGAATCACTTGGTTTTTGTTTCAAAAGAGACTTGGTAACCCTGCATTCGTATAGCTTTACTTGACCATGATGATTAAGCCCCATAATAGTTGTGAATGCATCAGTTGATTGACTTTCATTTTCAATTTCTTGAGTTTTTACTCTCTCTATTTCAACCTACAAGTTAGATTCCAGAGCAATTTAATTTAGTTGATTCAATATTTAAGAAAGAACAAATGGTCTTGATCAATATTAAATTAGAAAATTTTATACTATTTTGTTTGTAATATCTTCAGATGAGTCCTTATATACGGTTAGGATTCCTTCTTTTAGTAGCCACAAAGAATTCCTTATTTGATAAAGTGCCAAAATTTTCCTTCCTTTTTTCCTAGTTACATGTAAGTCCACATTAAAATATTTCCAAGTAAAGTCAACAAGTTCATAATAATAATATGACAAAACATCAAACCTCGCAGATTAGAGCAAAATTTATTTTGCCAACAGTGTGCGGATACTTAAACTTTTTTGAATTATCTTTGTTAGTGATGGACGCATCCTATAAGACAATATTTATGAATAAGTTTTTAATAAAAATATTAGGGCAATGAAGGATTAAACAAATAAAATTTAATGCCTTATATTGAAAGAAAGAACAATGTAAAAAGGAATGTCAGGCATTGTGATTTCAATGATAATAGCATGAAACAGTAATATAATAGTTGTCTGTATTGATTCATACCTTAGCTTCTTCAGAATTCCAATACGTAAGGATATCATCAAATATAGATTCTAAAACAGTGTCAGGACTATTTTTCATTCAAAGTTCAGCATTGGAACAGGCATAAAAGTGTTTTTTCTTACACCTAGACTTATACCCTCCAAACGCAACATTAATTGATCTCATAGCCCAATCTTTCTAGTTGTTTGGAATGTCATGTTTCTCCTATAATTTGGTTCAATTGGGTTAGTGCAAAAACTATGAAAAACTTTCAAGTAGAAATCAAAATAGTGTGAACTTAGAACCTGGATATAGCTCCACATATCATAGTGTGTCTTCAACTTTTTCAAAGTAATATTAAGAGGACAATATGCCCCATTCCTTACCAATGTGCCAAAAAAGCTGCCAAACTTAGTGATCGTTGCTTTAGTTGGACAAATAGGTTGTTTCAACCCATTTAGAACTATCAGTTAAAGATCACTCTGTCCATGTACTACTTGAATTTATGTAGCACCTCATTTTATTTTTTTTCATTGAAGGGCCTACAATAATATGAATAATAAAATTACTAAAATGCAGATAATTTTTAGAATAGAATGAACTAATATATATATATATACATATATATATATATATTCTGGACTTCTCCAAATTTTTCATTTTCTTCAAATTAGAAAGTTGTGACTGATCTTGCTGCACTTGTTCAACTACTGGTTGTGATGCACGGGTGGTGGACTATACCAATTCTTGTTGCACTTCTCATCTATTATTGCTACAAGAAAGATAGAATCATGAAAAACCTACTGCACTTGTTCTGCTACTTGAGATATAACTAGACATTATTTGACTTCCCCTCTATTTTTGATCTTATTCTTTTGCATTTATGTAGCCTGTATTCTTCTTCTTGTGTTCTAGTATCTATTTGTTTCGTAAAGTTGTTAGTGATCCAACTAAAATAAAGTTCTTAACTTTTTGATGATTTCTTGCACACCCTTCTTGATTCATGATTTTTCAAGTCATTGTAAGTTCAACAAAATATCAAATAGGTCCACACTAAGTCCAAATAACACGTTTCCACTAAAGAACAACAAAAAGCAAAAGCAATATTTTTGGAATAGAATTTCTACATATAATGACCTCCTGAAGTTTAATACCAAAAGGGGAAAAATAATATTAAGGGACCTGATCAAGTAACCAAGATATGACGGAACAAAAGTACTATCAGAACAAAAGTACAACATTAGAAACATAAACAGCAACAAAGATAATATATGTCCCAACATATTTGTAGCTCCCGTTATAGTGGAGTTCACCACTGAATAATTTCCTAGACATGATTTATTCAGAAGCCATGATATTTTAGGGAAACCACTACCAACAAAAGAAGTACTACTAGAAAGGAATTCATATTATCTACTATAGCTCAACAAAGAACAAAATTCTAGCACTAGGTTTGTTGTTATTTTGATGCTTCATTTCTCTTTGCTCTTTTGTTCACTCGAATATTTAATTTATCAAACGTTTAGCTTTACCCTACTTGTTAGCTTATGCATCCTTCAAAACCCTATAGTATTTCTAATTCTATTTTGTCTTATCTGATTGTGGAATCAAAGGTTATTCTTATACAACAACCCTTAGTGAAGAAATGAGAAGAGAAAACAAAAGACAACGCCTTCACACACACACAAATTCTGGATGTAAATGAACTGTAACCATGTAAGCTCAAGTATAAATATGCTATTTCAATGTTAGTAGAAGCATATATGGATAGAGAGAGTAAAGAGAAACCACATACCTATGAGAAATAAAATCTATAGGGAAATGGTTCCAAAGATACTTAGAATCAATAGAGAGAGCCACCGATTTCATCATCCAAAAGAAAGATTTCAGAAACTAATAGATGGAAGATCCAATTATAGTATAGTGTATATATAATTACTCATGTTGCATATAGAAGCAAGATAACCATTTTGTGTGAACTTTAATATTTCACTTCAAAAGGTGGTTGATAATAAGTATTTTACTATGTTATGTTTCAAACTTTTAAGTAATGAATACACTATTTTAAATCATAAAGAATAGAATTCTTGTGTCAAACAAAAATCTCAAGTGTTACAGACATAAAAGATATCAAGTAATTGGATAACAATGTAAATAAACAAATGATGTTGTGCTAACACACACAAGCTCTTACAAAATATTCTACCAAAGTAGCATACTATAAATGTAAAGTAAATTTTACAATTTTAGACACTGATTTGCATCATCTTAAATTCACCCTTGTGTTACAAAGTACTAACAAAAGAGAAAATATTACACAGAAGAAACATGAACAGAAAAAGCACAGAAACAAGATTGTCTTCCAACTGGTAATTTCTATTATACACTGCTCTCACCATCCCCACCCCCACCCCCACCCCTGTCTGATACAACCTATACTCAATGGATTCAACTGAACTAATATTTTCCATACAAAATATAGATATATGCTAATACTTGTTCAAATAATGTGGTGTTGTTTGCTGCTTTTTAGGTTCCTCAAATGGAAATAGAATACTTCCCTCCCAAGGTAGATGTGATTTTAAAGAATGAGGCTCAAATAGATTTTTACATAATAGTCTTGGGCAACATTGGTAAGTTAATATATTGGGGACATTACTTGAACAGTCAGATTTGCTGTTTGAGTTCTTAATTTGTTATGTATTATAGAAGGATTTTTTAGAAGATATCAATTGAAGTGAACAAGTATGTATAGAACTCAACAATCATTATATCTATTTTATATATTAAAATTCAAATACATTAGCTTAACTTATTTTTGTGAAACCTGTCTATAAACAATTCATTGGAAAGGATGTTGTCGGAGAGTCATTTAGGGAAATAGGTGTTTTACTTAGAAGACCACAACTAAATGTTGTTAATACAATGAAAATACCCAAAATTTCATGCCTTAGCAGAAAAAATTTATTGAACATTCTTTGAGACAATCCAGAAGATGAATGAATTATAATCATACATCTCGTTCAAGTTTGTGTAAAAGGATATAAGAAAATTATGCGACACACAACTATGAATGTTCGTAGAGACAATATAGAAGATGAACATTGATCAATACACAATACAACTTAAATAAAGCAGAGAGACTAACCAAATTAAAATCGAGACTGAAAATTAGGTCGAAAGTCATTACCTTAATCTAATGTCAAAATTGAGAGCTCTTAATGGATTTGTATACCTAATGAAAAAATTCAAATCAATCGTCAAATAAATATACACTATTGTTTTAAAGAGACGACAAAATTGATTTGGAAGCAATAGAAATTCGGAAAAATAGAACCGCCAATAAAATACCCATGAACAACAAAGTATAATTTCAGCAAAACAATACTGACAATCGATAAAATTCAGTGAAAAAAAATAAATGATGAATATAAAATATTAACAAATTTAAGAAAAATAAATAAAAAAAACCTCATATAATCAACAAAATAAAGCTCCAAGAAGTATTCAAACAAGCAAACTCAACAACTTTACTAGTTAATTCGTCAACATCAACACTTGAACTGAAGGTACACAGTGACAATTAACTTACACGATCAGCGGAAGTAAGAGACGATCGAGAAAAAGTGTCGACAACAGATTATGCCAAAGAATTTAGACTATTTTAGTTGAATCTATTAATGTTCGCCATTACCTTTCTAATGCTTATAGAATCAATTGTTGTTCGATGGTCAAGATTGGTGTTTCCTTTTCTTTGTTTGTCTGAAATAGGGTTCTATTGAGAATCGAAAAAATAAGCTTTTGTTCTAAGGGTTTTCTATTGAGAAAGAAATCAATGTTTTAATAAAATGAAAGATATTTTGACGGACTTGTGTGAAACTTTAGGGAGGGAAATTTAAAATAATTTTTATATCTATTGCAACTATTTATTTTTTTAATAAGTGTCGTGATAGATGTTTTTGGGCAATGAATTTCATTAGTGTTGATACATATACCTATTGCAATAATTCATGTTAAATAGCAACAGTCATAGTACAAAATCTTAATAGCAGAATAATTATTTTTAGCAACGGTTGAAACCATTGCCATAAACAGTCTATAGCAATGCATTTGCAACCGTCGCTAAAAAGTTCGTTACCATAGACCCGATTTCTGGTAGTATGATTATATGATCATGGTCTTTTGATCCTATAATCATCTATCCGAATTGACCTCACAACTATATCATTGAGCGAGGATGTGATAACCCAAAACTAATGCATTTATATATCTTCTCATTTTGTAACCAAGTAAGACAATTTAGGTATATTCCCACCCTAGTCACAAATCAATTAATTATTTTACTAAATTAAAGATCTTACTCCCTATATTCAATATTTTATCTCACCAATTCTCCATTCGGGTTCACAATAAGAATATAGATTTATTGTAGTGGTAGCTAAGCATTAAAATAGTAATCTCGAGAATATAAGAACAACTATGTTAATAACATAAATCAAATTAAGTAATTACTAGACAATCATGTTGTCAACTACCATCATCCTAGAATGAGACGTTCAATTCCACATAGACATGGAATAATTACAACAAATCATCCAAAGAAAAATGTAAAAATAAATAATAAAGGATAAGAAAAGATAAAAGCAATATTCTCCTTCATCCACAATGGCTTCTAGCTCTCTCTAGGTCAAAAGTTATGTAAATACTGAGTTTGTGAATATTTATAGGTTTAGGAAAAAGACCCAAATAAAATAACTGAGTCTAAAATGGACTAGAACAAATAAAAGTAGACTACATGGAGTTTGCGTGGCATTCCATTAACGTGGCTAACCATTGGCAGCGAATTTCATTTGAAATTCAAATGTCACTTTTTAATATTTTTAAAATTTATTCAATTAAGCTGCCTGCTTGATTTTCTTGTATAATCTTTCATCTTTAATTCGTTTTAGCTCCAAATCTCTTCATCTTCACATTATTTTAACCATAGAAATTAAAATATAATATTAAGCACAATTCATAAAATCAATGCTCAAAAAATATAAATAAAAATACTAAATATTAGGTAATAATGACTAAATATATATAATTTTGGCCTAACATCATTTTACCTTCTACTCTCTACACATGACTAATTTTCTCTTAAGACGGGCATCATCCATCCATCATTGAGAAAAACACTTAACTATGACTCTATTTCACACACCCTAATCCCAAAATAAAAGAAAAGATAAAAATTTAGTCCTATTCAATTCAAATGGACTATACTCAAGAAAAGAACCAAAAACAAAAGACAAGGAATCCAGAAGCAAAACAATTAAATACCAATAGTAATAACAATACGTACTCCTATGAAATCAAAACAAGTAAACAAAATTTGAGTTATTACTTATTATAAAGCAAAATAACAAAGATATCCTATCATAAGCAGTCTGGGAAACACTCCAAGGACACTTTCAGCCCACCCCAGACTTAAAACAAAGCATTATCCCTAGTGCAGGCAAAATAAGAACAAAATAACGGGTAAAAGAATTTCCTTGGACTAGTAATCCTCTTCTTTCACATCGGGACTCATACATCCTGCCTCATAATCCTTAGCATAAAAATCAACCTCGATATCAAAATCCACCAATAATAGATCATCATCGGTCGGGACATCATCTTCAACTAACTCACTGAAAGTATGGCCCATAGGACACATAGCTATGGCATGCTCATTCATTAAGTAATCATAGTCCAACAGGTGAAAATCCTCAGTGGTAGGTGTTTGAATGCCATTATCTTATTCAGTTTCGTCATGCCATGTAGGTGGCAGAAAAACTATCATCTCGTACATTCCTCTCAACAGCAGTGAGGGCTTGAACCTGTCTAGAATCAGGCTTCCTAACCTTTGTAATATCAACCCCTCTTAAATTTTGAGGTGGCCTGTATTCTATAGGGTCCTTCTCGACCTCATTCTCTCATAAGAACTTGTTTAAAAGGCCTCCAAAATTAAATCAAACTTTCTTGTGTACCCCGACCTTGTGCATAATTACATGGATCACATCCCCAATATTTATCGGAACATCAGTAATAAGAGCATAACTAAGACATAGTCAATCATGAGAGATTCTAGTAAAGTGGGACCCTGGAAAAAGATTAGCACCAAAAATACTCAACCAAATACATGCCTTTTTGTTTAAAAAACATAAGGGAAAGTTTTGTGAAATCCCTTATCTTGATGATGCTCCCAATGAGCCATAAAATATGAACGAATTAATGTGTGTTATAGCTCTATAAGGTGGCCAACTATATAGATCTCGTCATCTAAAATGATTCGCCTCCGGTGTGTTGAGAATAAAGTTGAGTGCCTCGACAGTCACCTTCATAATCTGCCCGCATATCCTTTCACATTTCCCTAAGTATCAGGGAACCAATTAGCATAAAATTTCCTCACTAGATCCAAGTTGCACTCGCGTCATATTCTTATCAATTATTTTGGTAGATTGGTACTGCTGGTTCCTTATTGTCTTTTTACCATTGGACACCATCTTTCTCTATCTATTTTACACCAAACCTTCTACGAGCAATTTGAGAAGCCAACGGGAGCTAGATGTACCTCCCTTAACTTTTCCCCATACGTGCACACTTTTGTAATTGTTGGGAGCTAGATGCAACTCCCTTAACTTTGCTCACCTTCGGTGCATACTTTCTGTAACAACCACCAGCACCAAGCATTAGCAATATACTACATTGCTAGCTATAATTAAGAGGGGGAGGTCGAAGGACCACCCACACTTAATTTGTTAACCAATATAACTCAAGTGACGCCATCAGATACTAAGACTTCACTGACACACAGATTGAGAGGGCACATTATTATAGTTAAAAACTACATTATAACATTGTAAGTGGCCTCTAAGCATCTCACCATTATGGAAAAACCAAAACCAACTCACCAAAAACAAAATAAACTCAAAAAAAATAAAGACAAGTTAATCTTAATGAAAAACATGCCATAACACTTTAAGTTTGCTCACAAGAATGACACATAAAATTGAATAGAAATATTCAATCATACCAACATTCAATTGTACACATTGAACCCATAAAATGGCAAAATAACTGAATAATTCAAAACATAAATAAATTAAACACACCCACAAGCTTTACTATCCATAATTATTGAGTTAATCCTTCAAAAAAATACCAAGAAATAACTTTTTTACCATATGGCCTACATTCTTATACACTTCAAAGAAAACCCACTAATTACTAGCAACAAAACATTATAAACAAGAAAGTAGAAAAAGAAACATGCCTTGGAGTTGAGAACTAAGAAAAAAGATAAATTTATGTGGATAGATGTTGTATCACAAGTTTAAGAGGGTATTTAAGGATGGTGTGATGCGATTTAGGGTGAAAGTATGGTGAAAAATAGAAATTTGGTGTTTGGGGGTATTTATGTAATGAGACCGGGTCGAGTTAACCTGATTAATTTTTAATTGGAGAATTTTTTATTATATAAAGTTGCGGCATGATATTTATCAGTATGAGGGGAGGGAGGTTGTGCATCGCGGTTGGCTTTACGTGGGTGAAACATTGGGGGTTGCTGGGAGAGGTGCAGTATGAAGGTTGATGCAGTCTTTAGGGGTTAATGGTGTGGGTTTTGAGGATATGTTTAGGGTTTGAATTGTGGTTAAGGTATGGGGTTTGCTTCATAGAAGGCACTACTTGGGTTAAATAATAGCGGGTCACAGGGAAGGGTGTAACGCGAGGGGTAGGACAAGGGGGAAGAGTTGCAATGAAGGTTGCACTATTTTGCCCCAAAAACTTACCATAATTTGTATTCATACCCAACGAATTATTCAACCAATTTCAGCTCCACAACACTCCCAAATACCTACAAAACAAACAAGTTCTATTTATAAAGGTGGGCTGCATCCACCAAGGACCGTAGTCTCAGTCGGGGCTCGACGCTTGTTTTTGTATCTCTGTTTTTCTTATTCTTTTACTTTTTTTCTTGAACATATAACATATACTAATATAATACAATCATTTGTTGACTCCCGTAAAATTCCCAATTTAACATTGTGGCATGACATAGCTATCTTGATTACTCAGACTTCACCAAGATATATTGACATCACCATCTTAAATTCTTCTTCCTGACAAACATATTGTTTGATACATTGTCTATTAACTTATAAATATTACCATATCTATTATCAAGCCCTACATCTCTAGATGCAAACACTTGAGTTGCCTTAAATGGGTCGGATTACTTTGATTTCAGCTTTCCTAGGAACAATTTGAATTTTAAGTTAAATAGTAAAACTGTATCCCTAACTTGGAACTCTTTGTTCTCAATACTTTAACCATGGTATAGTTTTATTCCCTCTTTGTAATGGCTAGACATTTATAAGCTTTAAGAC